>NC_086447.1:618274463-618469463 GCF_028390025.1 Pseudophryne corroboree
TTGAAATAGAGAATACACCAGGGAGGGCAACCAAAATGATTGATGGCCTAGGTCACAATTTCTAAAGTAGGGCCTCAGGACCCCATACAGTTCATGTTTTCCTGGTCACCTGTAGATTTTTTTTAAATTTGACAGTTAGTGATACACAGTGCACCTGCCGGGTGACCTGGAAAATGTGACCTGTGTTGGATCCTGTGGACCGAGTTTGAGAAACCCTGGTCTAGGTAGAATACAGGAGTGTTCAACAGCGTACTAAAAAAGGGGAAATTGTGTCCTTTTTTAGTCAATAATCCAAAGACTTAATATAGTATTATTAACAAATAAATGGCAAGTAGTGGAGGAGGAACTGGATCTATGAGTCACTATTATAAGTACCTTTTGGGTAGGCAGATGTTAGAAAAGCAATGAGGAAGGGAAGTTGTCTGACAGGTTGAACATAAAAAGAATCAATAGCAGAAAGAGAGTGACAGTGATGCCAATATATACGTCATTGGTGAGAACACAACTAGAACACTGTTCAGTGCTTATGCTACATCTTTGTAAGGATATAAATAAATTAGATATTGTGCAAATAAGGGCTACATGACAAAATGTAACAGGAAAGACTAAACAACCTCATTACTAATGGTATGGAGTAGCGAAGGGAGACAGAGATATTATATGATATGACGGAAATATGATAGAAATATATCAAAATACACATTTACTATAACCATATAGTAATAAGGCAGATCCTGAAAATCTAGGTCGCTTTTGGCGGACCATGTCCATAGAAGATGTCAAAATTAGGACAACCCTTAAGTCATGTTGGTGCATTCTTCTTTTTTTTTATTGGATTCTCATCTTTAAGTATGTGTTTAAGGCAATTATCTTATTTCATTAATCAATGTTCTTAGAACATGTACAAATGTCGCGGTATAACCATAACAGATTACCTTTAAGACTTTTCTAAAGCCCTAAACAACCTTTAAATGTCCCTTTGCTACTTGATAAATTATACATTCAACAGCAATTAAAAATTCCACCAGGTACAATTAACATATAACCAATCACTAATTGATTGTTTCCTGTTGTGTTTCATGTTTAACAAAATCCCAACGTAAATAAACCTTAATTGCCCAGCCCCTGGACTTCTGAGAAGTAACCATCCTGAATGGCTGCATGTGGCGGAGCTCCAAGGATATTTCACAGAACAGTATTAGCTTTCTGTGTTTTATTAGTAATACTCTTGGGATTTTATACCCTTGTTAACATATTGGTTTCATCTTTGCTTTGCAGTATGAAAGAATGCTTCAGAAACCCATATACAACTGATTTCAGCTGGATAAGACCTGGACATTACAAATTAGTGACATCATACAACATTGTAATTCTTGTTGCCCAGTATGTTCTTAATACTGTATATTGTTGTTAAATTGATTTTGGATTTCATATTTGCAAAATTGCATTCAGAGGAGCTCTCCCATTTTATTACCATGCAATGAGTAGCAAGCATACATCTGTTTACAGAGTAGCCCAGGTGGCTGACATGTCTCTTGTAGATATGATGTAGACCAACCTATATCTTTAGCAGCCACCAGGATGGGAGAAAGTAGGAGATTCATCTCCACCATGCTACTTGACACCTGTTTATTCCCTTTAAATAGGGGGATGATTCTCATATGACTTTTTAAAGACATTACCACTAAATGTAAATTTATTTACAGAAATAGTTGACATTATTTACTTAGCAATGAAATTAACTGTATTGGCTTATTCCCTTTCCCACTACAAATATTAGTATTCTCCACATGATACGTTTGACTCCAGAATTAGGTAATATAATAAAATGTTACTTTTAAGTTCACAGAAAGAAACTGCGCCATTTTTACAAGTAGCAGTGATAAACATGTACAATAAATGTTTTTAAAGCAACGGACCATCGCACTGTATACCAGATGGTGGCATCCACTGCTGCTTTTGTAAATGGATGCCATGTATGTACCATGCTGGTTTAATCAGGTCTCATGGTGGAGGATCCAGTCAGCATCCGTCTGGACAAACGCTGGGATCCTGACATGGATCACAATGCCAGCAGCGTAATCCCAAATAACTGCATCCCGATCGTAAGTATGCCGGGGCGGGTTAGGGTCAGGCTGCGGGGGGAGGCTTGGAGGTTAGGTTTAGGCACTATGAAGGGGGGTTAGGGTTAGGCTGTGGAAGAAGGATTAGGCTGTGGGGAGGGAAGGGCGGTTAGGGTTAGTGACCACCGGGAAGAGTTAGGGCTGTGGGGAGAGGGTTAGGCTGCAGGCACTAAGAATGGGGGGGGGGGGGGGGGGGGGTTAGGATTCGGCACTGAGGAGGGAGGGTTTTGGTAATACTATGGGGAGGGAGGGTTAAGCACCACCAGGGAATTTTAGGTTTAAGCACTAAGAAGGGGAGGGTTAGGGTTAGACTGTTAAGGGTTAGGCCCCAATGGGGAGGGTTAGAGTCAGGCTGCTGGAAAAGAGTTTTAGAGTTGGACTACTTACCTACTAGGTGTCAGGGATCCTGCGTGCAAGGATGCTGCTGACGGTATTCTGAATGCCGGCATCCCAAGCACTGGGATCCCGATACCATCCCTCATGGTGGCATGGTGGTCAGCATTAGTTCAAAGCAAATAGGCATGGGTTTCATTCCAAATTCATGGTGCTAGGAATTTCTGTATTAATAGGTTCCCTCCCAGGATCCAAGGAAATACTGAGAAATTGGCTTTTAACTAAAATGTACCTGTGTGATTGAGTGTTTTTGTGTTACTGTTCTCCAGAGATGCATGTGAATATTGTTATCTGATTGCACAAACATGGTTAAACAGACACATGCAGTTGCTGAAATATAAAGCCATCTGGTGGATGCAGGTAATTCTGAAGGGTTAAACTAAAATAAAAATGTAAATAGGAAAGGCGAGACATAGGTAAAATGCTGAGAGGGGATTTTAAAACATGACAAACTACTGATAACAATATAATACAGATTTGACTGCTATGTAACCATGGCTATAACTCCAGCTAAAAGTATAAACTGTATTAAACACAAAATTTGAACTTGCAGAATTGGTCTCCAACAATACAGATTTTAATAACTAATTTTTATAGTTTGACTTTATATTACACTCACCTCCTATCATAGCTTCCAGGTCCATAAGAGAATTGCTGCCGCTGACTCAAGCCCATATTGGACATCACTCCTGGGGGAGTCTGGTTGTAGATATCCGGCATGTTGCTGTTAGGCATTTGGCCAGGAGGCATGAAAGGCTCATTGCTTCCAGGCACTAAAATAATAAAATGAGAAAAAGTGCAAATTAAGCATGTTTTTCCTTTTACCTTGAGAGAGAGATATCAATTGTCCATAAAGCCTTTTAATGACCAGGCTGTAACCATGTCAGCTGAATTATACAAGCCTCTGGCAAACGGTTGAAACATTACAAGAGATTGGCTGTAAAAATGTATAGTACAACACAGAATGAGGGAAAAATACAAGCATATTCCCACAATTCAAAGGCCATGTTAGTAAGTTGGATTAAATCATAAAACAGTATAAACTGATACAAACTTGCCTCACAATAAGGTAATAGTGAGTTTATTGTCAATGATAATATTGTTTAGTCGTGCAGTGGCTACTGACTTATCTGTTATGTAACCTTAACCAGGACTGATGAGGAATCTGGGGGTGAACTAGTTGATGCCCTTCCCCAGTTGGCAATGGCACTCTTCCCCCTCAGGGGTTGTGCCCCACTGTCCTCTGCTCCTCAGAGTGGGAGTGTAGTGCTTGGCTTTTACAGCAGAGCCAAGTTGTCATACTCAGTCTACAGGAAGACATGGAGGAGCCAGGGGTGTAGCGAGGGTGGCTCCAGTGGAGCGCGAGCTCCGGGTGCTGGAAAAGTTAGAGGGCGCGTAGCCGCCTGCACCCCTTCCTCCGTCCACTATACCATAAGCCGCTGTACAGGCAGCTGCAGAGCAGAAGAAGGAGAAGCAGAAAGGTGCACACTGACTCGGAGACTATGTAGGGAACAGGGCAGGCCATAGGTGACAGCAGGAGACACTGACAGCCAGCACATGCCGGAGCTCTGCTGCCCTCTTTATATGTCTCAATGTCTGCGTGTAGCTGTGCAGCAGGGTTACTTCTGTTCTTCTACACTACTCTCTGTCCTGGCTGCTGCAGCACCTCTCTTTGCATTAAAAGCTGCAGATTAACACGTATAAGCGGCTCTACTGTGGTGTAACGTGTATAAATGGCTCTACTGTGGCATAACATGTATAAGGGGCTTTACTGTGTGGCGTAACGTGTATAAGGGGCTTTACTGTGTTGTGTAACGTGTATAAGGGGCTCTACTGTGTGGCGTAAAGTGACTAACGGACACTATTTTGGTGTAATGTGAATAACGGACAATACTGTAAGGTGCAATCTGAATTGGAACTATTCACACCCATTTCCCATGAAGCCAGGCCCCTATATTTTTGTTGTGCGCCTTAGGTGCGTACTGTCCCTATTTTAAACATGGGGGAAACTTTTGCCCTGAGATCTACAAGGTCTAGAACCGGCCCTGTCACCAATTTAGGATTTTAAAATATTTTTTCTTTTCAAATGTAACATGCCCACAATTCAATACAGGGTAGGGGGTGCCGAAACATACCCTTGCTCCGGGCACCATGGCACCTAGCTACACCTCTGAGAGGAGCAGCATCTGAGAGTTTCATGTTTGGGGATTCTGGGCAACCTCGGTTTTTAATGGGTAGCGTAGACCTTGACTCTTCACCCTGTATATGTTTTTTTAGCCCTTGCAGAATACCCAAGCTAGAAAGGAAGAATTCCTAGGAAACATCCAAACATACTGTGATGATTTCAGTACCAATCATGCATGTGCACATGGCACAATATTTCAAAGAGATTACCAAGGAAATAAAGGTTGAGAAGAAACAATTAGCAAATCAACTCCAAACTTTGTGGAAGTAAAGTAACCACCAAATATTAGGGCTGATTCAGAAGTGGGCGCTAATAACACAGCCACTGTGTCTTTGTACGCATCAACTGTGCAAAATTATGCTAGAGCCGCTGTAGTCTTAAATAAAAAGACACCCACTGCCGGCTTCTGTGACCCGATGCTGCGACCAAAGACAAAGCAGTGGATTACCAGCATAAACATCAGACATTGAGTAACCGTCAAAGTTGCTTAGGATGCCAGTGAAGCTGTGTCCACTGGTTTGGCATGTCCAGGACACAGGCTGACACGCCTCCCTTTTCTTGAAAGCTGCTGTCGAAAACATTGAAATAGGGTCCACCTCTGAATGAGCCCCAATGTTCCTATTATCAGAGTGCTTCTACTTTTGCACATCATTTTATGAGCTTGCAGATGACTGGAAACTCCATAAATCTAAATGAAGAAACATTTGAAATACTACAGGTCACCATTCAGAAACTAGAAGCAGGAATTTTCACGTAGCTTGAATCAATTTTAAGACACAGTTGTTCAGAATGTTTTACTTTATCCAAGCTTGTGAATACGGATAGGTTACATTCTTATGTGTACCTGCTGAGCCTACAAAACAGCTTTCATCACTGTGTGCAGGTGATGGGTACACTAACATAATGTCTAAAACTAATAACCATGGTCTATCAAATAACAGCTAATAATAACAACAACAACAACAACAACAACAACCGTACTAGTAGCCTATTTAGAAACAAAAAGCTAGAAATGTAAATACAGAATTGATGAAATACAGTGATATATAAATATGTATCATTTGATAAAATATCACAGTCTGTGTGAAAATGTATAGGAACACAATATAAAAATGTACAGCAGCTGGAAATAAAAACCCTAAAACCTTTAAACTTGATTATTTTAGCGTACTAACATTTTTTTCTTTATTGTCAGTAGAATCTGTACTAAATCAAAAGAGCGGAGATGACAACAAATTTGATTCTGAGAATCTCACACAAATCAGTTTTCTGAACACCCTGCCCCCTGTCTCAGTTACAGAACATGATGAAAAGCTGTGGAGTAATTCAAGTACAAAATTTTGATTGTTGCACCTCAAGTAAATTAGGAAACCTGTGTTCTCAATCAGCACTTGCTGATTACATGCTCATACTTCCTATCAAATGTTATAACTTTGATTAAAGCGGCATTTTAGGCTGAAGTAGGTAGGGTAATTTCTTTCTTATCATTAAAAATGAATCAGTTATGTAAGGTGAGCTTAAAAAACAAAAAAACAAAAAAAAAACAAACGCGTACAAAAAACGCCCACACAATATTCCAGTTAAGCTTGGGATAAAACTGAATACAAAAGTACTTACAAAAGTACTATAAAACATAAAACTAGTATATTATAGTAAATAGATACGTATTAGCTATTGCTGGAAGGGAATTGTTTAAAAGTGACTTTTATCATTATATGAAACATTGCTGTGTTGTGATAATAGTAACACTTATTTTGAGGTTTGATAAAGATGCTGTTAACTAAACAGGTGATTGTTAATCATAAAAACTACATGGAATTTTTTATTTTATATTGCTGTATCAGCCTAAGTACAAGAAGTATGCACCAACCATACACTTAGAAGTGAAAATGTTAGAATGCAGCGGACATTTCGTTCTGACAGGACTGATATTCTTATGTACACGGGCATGCTGTGCTATAGAGTGATTCTATCATTATTAAATGATTGCCCTCAGCACTGGCAGCTGATATTACTTTTTTTGTGGTCCACTGTGACACTTTTTCAGATTTCTAAGGATCCGCCGTGTTTTGAGCTACTAGAGAATCTAAGGAGCTCCCTCGCTTTCCTTTCACAGGAAGCACTTTAAAAAAAAAAAAAAGACCCTCTACAATCTATTGTACAACTTTCTTTAGAAAAGCAAAAAATCGCCTAGTGTTTCAAAAAGTGTTATTTTAAAAAAATTGTTCTCTTTTGGTACAAAAAAAAAAAAAAAGACCATACCTTTTCTCATACCACTGAATGGGTCTTTGTTAGGCTCATATGGCATCCGGCCCATCATGTCTGGTACATTCATCCCTTGTTGGTAGGGAGCATTAGGGGTCATAGAATTGCGCTTCGGAAAACCTGAATCATCAGAGAATGGATCGTGTACACTCACTGCACTGTTCCTATCAAACACAAAAATTGTTCAAGTAGGTAGACAGAACAATTTGTGAGTTGCTGTATGTGGAGACCATTTTTAATAAGGAAATAAATGTCCAGACTGGACTTTTTCATGCACAAAGGCCTTTGTACAGGTCTCAAAGTCATGTCAAATTGTATGCAATATTTAAAATTTAATTGCAAGTGATAATTGTTAGCGACACAAATAGTATTGCTGCAACTGGCAGATACAGGGGGTGATTTAGATTTGAGTGTAATAGATGCTCATTTGCATATACTCAAACATGCATCTGTTTAATTACATTTCCACAAATGCATTTGGATTTACATGCATTTTAGTATAAGTGTAATAAATCTAGTATATTTATGCGTCTGGAGCAAATATACAGCGATGATCATGCTCATCTTTAAGACTGCACCCGTCTTGTTTAGACAGAGAATGTATTCTTAGTAAGGAATGTATTTCCAAGGTATGTGTAACCCCAAATAATATGAAGTTCAGGCTTACCATAAGTCTGTACTCCCTCAATGTACTGCACCTGTGCGTGAACAACCCCAAACCGCTTCTCCAAGCGCAAGGGAAATCAAGTGGTAGATACATGCAGCTGACAATACCATAGTGCACATAGTTTAGCAGAAAGCATAAAATTATGCAATGCTAAATCACCCCCAGAGTGTAGACCTGTACAATGGTGTCATCAAGGAAATACACATACCTGCCACCTGTCATTGGTTGCATTTGACCATGTGGTGTTGAGGCTGGCGTTGGGGGCTTTAGATCACCTGGCATCTCAGCCATGGAATTACTACCAGTGGATTGGGGAGTGTGTGGCCCTTGGAGAGATCCAGAGTTAGCTAAATATAAAACACAAAAAATGTCCTCTTACAGAAAATAAACCCACACAAATTGTATCCAGAGTAATCACCACACAGCTTTCACTGGAAAAACGAATAAAAAACCCCCAACAAACTGTGCATGAAAGGCAAAAGGTCAATGAAAAACAGCATTGGTTCGTGTGTGACTAAAAGCATGAACAAACCAGAAATTGCGTCTAAGCAAGTGAACACTGTGGACTTCTTTACCAAGTGGAAAAAAACCTCTTTGGAGGTGCCTTGAATGTCCCACCAAATTGAGCAAGATGGAGCAGGCGCTTGCACCAGCTGCTGTGAGGATTGGGCAGTGCTAGAGCATTCCTTACAAACGTACAGAGCAGGTTTATGGATTTGCCAAATTTTGCAGTGCATTGCAAAAATGACATCATTTGTAGAGTGAGATAACAAAAATGACAAGAGGGAATGTTTTTACAGATATTGTATTCCTTATTGGGCAAAATGGCACAACTTTAGCTAATTAACTGGGGGAGATCAGGCCTTGTCCCATAATACTGATGGGATGTATGTTACAGTTATACTTCGCCAGATTACAGAAAGTTTTGCTGCAATTTTGGAATCAATTGTAACACCAACACACATCTGGAACACTACTACACATCTGATAATATCTGTGAAATGCTCAAATATGTAGAAATCATTAACTTAGAAATGAATGTGTACTACTGGCCAAGCAGGTGACAATTTTACCTATACAGTATAGACTAGTTCTATAGGCCTCAGACATTGCCTTCCAAATGAGACAGCTCTACATTTACCAAGCAACTTCTAGTTTTGTAAACAAAGCAAAACCCAGTAACAAAGAATCCAAAACAAGGTAAATATTTATAACACAATCACTATATAATAAGAAAACCAACTATTATGTAGTGAATAAAACACTAAAGGCCCAGACACACTTGACGATAAAATGAACGACGTTGTTCATTTCAGCCCTCATCAACGACGTCGCTCATTATATCGTCAAGTGTGTATGCATCCGACGACCACCGATGCGCGGCCCCGCGGGACGTTAACGACCCTCGCTTATCTGTGGAGCATGTATGCTCAATTTCCACTATGGTCGTTACCGACCAGAGACGTCGTTGAATGTGTATAGTGTGAAAGACCAACGACCAAGCCACTGTTCACCAGCCCTGTTCCCAGCTCATTAGTTTAATAAACTGTTCAGCTTGGATGCTTCAACGATGAATGGTCTATGGTCTTTGGTCTTTCGTCTTTGGTCTTTCGTCTTTGGTCGTTGGTAGTGTGTATGCTCATGTCGTTTGCTCAGCTGTTCAAGGGAAGTTCAAGGGAAGTCGTTAACGACGGTCGTTAACGATGTGTGCATCGTCAAGTGTGTATGGGCCTTAACACTGTACATCCCATCTTTGCATGCATTCAAATTAGAACAGAAAACAAAGAGTGTAATCATGTCACATTGTGGGTGTAGCTAAATAATCAGGAAGGTGCTGCTCCATACTATCCCCTCTAAACACCCATTCACTGCAGCACACCCCAGTAGCAGAGCAGAGCAGCCTTGAATGGGACATAACCCCCAACCTCTGCCAAGCTGGACAAAGCATTCAGATTGGGACTCTGAAATTGAGCTAGTTGTTCGGTATGGTAAACCTACAAGTTTGAAGTCTTTACTTTAACTTGACCATTCCAAAATCTTGATTTGGTTATTTTGTTCTGGTGTTCTTAGGAATATGGTCTTAGTGCATTATCCAATCTTAGCCAAGCTTCTTTTGTTGGTAAGGTAGTTGAAAAAGAGCTCAAGGTGGGCGCTCAAACATCCAGGTCCAGCAAAACATCTCTAAATTGACATCTCTTCAGCATGGTGCTTGTTTCTGTGCGGTTCTTATGGTGCTATGTTGTGTGTGGTTACTACCAAATATCAACTGTTCACAGAACACTGCTACAGGTGTCTTGTGTATCATGAAGATGCAAGCTTCAAATCAACTCTGTACTGCATTTTTTTTCTTTTAGAAAGAGAAGCGGCTTTCTCCAGGCTAACATTCCATGGAAACTATACTGGGATGGTATCAGGATTCCGGCTCTTGGGATACTGGTGGTCAGAAGACCGATGTGCAGAATCCCGATACCTGGTAGGTAAGTATTCTTTCCCTCCCCATCTAACCCCCTAACCCAGGGGTCAGGGAACTTGTTTGCCTTTTACCCCAAAATATATTTAGATGCGATGTTACCCCCTTGATTTCAAAGGAAGGAAATCATATTGTATTGTGCACATGTACTGGGTATCACTGTTATTATAGCATTTCTGAGATACTGGATACTGTGTTTATATATATATATATAAATATATGAAAGGAATAGCAGATACTATCAGAGCGTATCCTGGTATTTATTTTCTGGAGCCGTGAGTGCCGCCTACTGCTGTTCCTTGTACTTTTGGGGAGTTTGTCTCCAATGGAGGGCACCAGCCAGTACCCATTTCTTTACTAGCCACAGTAAGGAGTGCCGCTTACCATTCACTGATATATATATATATATATATATATATTAGTAACATAATCAGATGCGCTCAGTCAGAATGAAACAGTCTTAAGCCTATGTAGCTTAAAAACACTTCTCTAATCAAAAGAGAGTGAAAGCACCAGTGTCCTTTTTTTCAATAGAACCGCAGCTCCCCCGCCGTCATAAATAACCCGGAATTCCACGGGAAGGCAGATATCTAAAAAGAGAGACAGGGGGGGCGCTTCATAGTGCAAAATCAATTTTTAATTATAAAAGCACACTGCTACTGCAGTTTAAAACACAGCGATATATGCCCGTACCAGAACAAACTCCGCTGTGGGCTTAATACCACATGATATATAACACACAAGTGCCCCCGGCAATTTCTCCAAACCTCCGGCAGATCTCCTGAGACAGGACCTCAGCCCCGTGCCGCTGGACCGCTGGATACAGCCGCCGCACGTCGGGACACCGTCACCCGTCGATAACCACCGAGGCAGGAGGGGGCCCTAAGGGGCGTGGCTTGCTGACGTGTGTGGTCGTGCCCCCTCCTGCCTCGGTGGTTATCGACGGGTGACGGTGTCCCGACGTGCGGCGGCTGTATCCAGCGGTCCAGCGGCACGGGGCTGAGGTCCTGTCTCAGGAGATCTGCCGGAGGTTTGGAGAAATTGCCGGGGGCACTTGTGTGTTATATATCATGTGGTATTAAGCCCACAGCGGAGTTTGTTCTGGTACGGGCATATATCGCTGTGTTTTAAACTGCAGTAGCAGTGTGCTTTTATAATTAAAAATTGATTTTGCACTATGAAGCGCCCCCCCTGTCTCTCTTTTTAGATATATATATATATATAGAGAGAGAGAGAGAGAGAGAGAGAGAGAGAGAGAGAGAAAGAGAGAGAGAGAGAGAAAGAAAGAGAGAGAGAGAGAGAGAGAGAGAGAGTTTATTTTATTATTTCGCCAATTATTTTTTGGCAATGAATGGGTTAATTAACACTTTCTCCCCAAAACACCAGAAT
This sequence comes from Pseudophryne corroboree, assembly GCF_028390025.1. Taxonomy (NCBI): domain Eukaryota; kingdom Metazoa; phylum Chordata; class Amphibia; order Anura; family Myobatrachidae; genus Pseudophryne; species Pseudophryne corroboree. The sequence continues at coordinate 618,285,956 of NC_086447.1, forward strand.
GAATGTAAGAATGATGGATGAGGGGGGTAAGGGGGGGACACACAAAACTTTAGGAGACAGATGGTCATATCCTCACCTCAGTAATGTCAGTGGGAATTTCCCACTGTTATGTGGGCCACTGGCTAATCCTGCAGAACTCTGTCGGCGGTCAGCCACAGAACACTTCAAGTTGTGTGTGTGGGTTGGTGGGCCGTGGGCAGGAGGACAGGACAGCGCAGGGCGGGCATGAGGGAGCGCGGTGTGACGTCAGCACGTCTCATCGCAAGCCGGCTGGTGCTGGACGGGGCTGTGTCTCGGCAGCGCGACGTCCATTACCCCCAGAAATTTCATTTTTACCCCATTTGGGATAATTTACCTCTGTTCCCTGACCACTGCACTAGACTATGTGTGTACCCAGCGATATCGGTAGTGATGGGACCCGGTGGGGGTGCCAGCATCAGCAAGTGCATACACACTTACCGTAACCGGCAGCGATGGAGGAGCAGGGCCATGCTGCATTCGGGAGCATGCACTGATTATTTACTAAGCCTTGGATGGAGATAAAGTGGCCGGAGATAAAGTACCAGCCAAGGCCAGACTGCCAGCAAATGCCAGAAGGGCCGATGGGATTGTGGGATGGTCCTGTCAAGCAGAAAGCCGGGAAGCCCGCGCGCAGCGCAGCCTACAGCTCTGGCCACTTTACTAAAGTGAGGTTTTTTAGTAGTGGATAAGTCCCAGACCTATGTGTTTTTGTGAATAAAGGGGGATGATAGGGCTAGTTATCAGGGATTTTGTTTTCACACAATAACTGCCAACATCGGGGATAACTGAATATCCTGGGGCAAGGGGTAAATTATAACCATCCTGAATTACAGCAGCTAATTGAACATCCCCACATAGAGTTCAGCGTAATTATTATATAGGTTTCCTTTACAAAACTGTGGTGCATTTGGCTTATTCCATTTATGACAACTAAAGTATGTGATATTGTGTTATGTATAAATGAGAAAAAAATTGTTTCTAACTACAAAATAAGTCTAGTTAGGTACTGTGATACTACAGCCTTCTTTAAAACCTTCCTCGTGCTAAGTTTTAACAAAATTGATATGTTAAAACTTGTACAAATGTCATGTACGTGCCAGTGAAAAGGCCCTGAATAGATTACTGATGTGATCACTTTACTTTGTGTCTACTGCTCATGTGCGAGTGACTGCGATATGTATCCTATAGCTTAAGATGGCAACAACCATGTTCAGATGCCGTTAGCTATCAGAGACAGGCCGGTAAATATTACAATATAGAAGCCCCCACAGAAACCTATGAGGGTTGCTATTGTGATCAGAAACTGGTAATCCCCTGTAATACATATAGGGGTAGCTTAAATTTTGCAGGTATCAACCCAAAACTTCCATTATTGGGGGATATCCAGCTAAATTTGTCCTCTGCCTACTGCAACAGCTAATTTAATAACTAAGGCAGGAAGTTGAATACATATAGGAGTGGGAATGTTTTAAAGCTTATTCAGTGGCTTAATATAGTCATAGCATCTGAGGGGGTTGGGTACGGGGTACTGCAGTCAGAACGGCGGTGGTCAGAATACCTAAACCAACATCCCAACAGGGAAACTAACCCTACCCCTAACTCTCCCTTTCCGCAGTCTAACCCTAGCCCCTCCCCTCCTGCAGTCTAACCCTCCCCTCCCACAGTTTAACTCAACCCAATGCCCCCCATCCCACCCCCACCCCGTAGCCTAATCCTAACCCTCCCCAGCATACCTATGTTCCAGCATCGTCATTCTGACAGCTGACGGTATTCCGGCACCGAGATCCCGTACATCGAGATTCCAGCTACATCTCAGCTGAGGAGCTGAGCCCTGTGGCCTCCACAATCTACCTGGACTCCATGCCACCCACCTGCTCACAGATAATTGCGCTCACAGGGGCTGTCTCAAAGTGCGAGCAACATTAACTACGGACAACCTATGGCACTCATACAGTATATATAGCGCTAGACTGGAACACCATGAATGTGCAGACACTTTGGAAAGGAGGGTTACAGATGTTTTTGTTGGAAATGTCTCATTTATTACATAGATATAATTTATATTAAGATGCTTTTGCCACTTTCCCTTACCCAGCAAATGCTGTACAATTCTATTTACCGATTAGATTTGAGGATTTCATTTATTCACAGTGCGCTAAAAACTAGATGCTATCCAACAAATGTTATTAGATATTTACCAAAGTAGGAACTGAAATACATGCAACCTTTCAAAACAGGAGTACTGTGCATGATACACTATGTAAACCTACTGCCACTACTTCCAAATACATGCTATAAAGTAAACAAAGGGAAGGTTATGATAGGTTAAGTGCATTGCATTTTTCAGACTGTGCAGGCAGAAACCATGCTGGGAAGATAATTTACACAGCATGAACCTACTGGCCTAATTCTAGCAGAGGTGGAGAGATGGGGTGGGAGGAAATTGTGAGAGCATGAAGACGTCACTGATTCAGCTATTTCTGCTATGAGCAGAGGTCAGAGTGAGGACGTCTTTGTTTACAAATGCAGGGAAGCCCATTCACCCCCACTCCCCTTTTTCCTCTAGGGATTCCCTGTTGGCTCCTTGACAGATTTTGTGATGTCACCTGTCAGCTAATAGAAAATTCAGCCAGGCGCAAGCCAGCAAAGATGGATGGGATTGTGATAGCAGACTTACTAATTATGACTGGGCTTCTCAGCTGAGCTTACAGTAGAATTGATTCCTTTTTTTTTTCCTTAAGCTTTTCTCTCTGTGAAATGTGCTTTCCTGACCGAGCATGCAGCTGGCAAAGGCTAATAGTGTTCAAACAAAGCACAGGTTCAGCGGATGTGTGAAGAACGGTTAGACTGGTGCTACAGAAACACCTACGTGAAGGATTTTTCAGCCTTTAAATCATTTATTCTATTTTTATGCTTGACACGTACACTAAGTCCTGATGAACATAACATTTCATACACTGCAAACATTTGAAAACCTCTACCATATAGGGGCTTATTAACACTACTCCTGAATGTTAAAGTTTCATGAAAAGTGCATTAACACATTGGTGTAATTGTTTGTATCACATTATTACCTTTATTCCCTGAAGCTCAGCGGTAAGCCTGTTGCGGTGCTTTGTAGGATGGTTTCAGCATGAGGACCAATGAGTAGCAGCAATAATGAACATTACAGCTTGTGATTTGTTCACCTGTTCACCCCCCTACTCTGCGCAATTTTAAAGTAGTGAAGTGACAAGAATGCTACCCAGCTTTAATAGCTATGGATAACTTAATAAATCCTAACACACACATAAAATAGCCTTCTATAAGTAACTGTAATATTTGTCTAAGAATGTAAATAAATGAGAATATCCACCAGAAATATGCAACTACACCGTCCATATCCATTTCCTTGTGAAACCGCATCAGTGTGCATTACAACCAGCCCTATCCTTGGTGCAAGAGATCTGTCTAATATCTGATAGGCTTCTGCATACTCAAAACTCTGAGTAGCCCACAATGCTGTTCTCACACTCATGCCCAGTTACACGTAGTCAACTGCAAATGGAGAGACAAATGAGAACCGTACGAGTCTGAACCACCTGTCAATTCTCCACGCTACGTACAGTATGCACATGTAGTTTGCTACAAATAATAACATCCGTCCACATACGTTCCGCAACTATGAATTAGACATGTTGTATTTAAACATATGTAGTCCTTATTTGCATTACACAAATTTATGGGACAGAAGTAAACTGCAATAACTAGTTCAGTTAGTTAAATATATATGGAAGTTCATATATGCAAGCTATATTTTAATTGTAAATACACAAATTAGCTGATACACACCTTTATTTTCAGAAATACTTATATTTAATTGTTTCTGCTTGTATTGAATTCAAATGTTTAATACTGTCACCCAAAATTATTTAGGGTGTCAAATTCCCAAAGGTTGACCCCCACTACCTTAGTCTAGCATGCTAAAACATGTGTTGGTCACTGAAGAGAACAATATTTACATATAGTATTAAGGGGGAGATGTACTAAGCAGTGATAAAAGTGGAGAAGTGAGCCAGTGGAGAAGTCCCCATGGCAACCAATCAGCATTGACGTAACATTTATGATTTGCATACTATAAAAGTATACACAGCAGCTGATTGGTTGCTCCACTGGCTCACTTCTCCACTTTTATCACTGCTTAGTACATGTCCCCCTAAATTACAATGCATTATTAAAAAACAAACAAAACACTAACAATACTCCACAGTGTTGGGGGCAGCGAGGCAGCATATCATATGAAGTAACCATGCACAATCTGTTACTTGTTAGCATATATTAGTCAGATTTTATATTTGCTGAGACACCCAACACCAAAATGTAATTCAGATGAATTCTGTGTATGAAACAAAACCTAAATGCCCTTTACTTATTACACCATGTAAAGTATTATATGGATAAAAGGCATCCAATGCATATTACAATCATTAACTCGCATGGTAAGAAATTCAGGGGCAGATGTATTAAGCCTGGAGAAGGGATGAAGAAGTGATAAAGAAGTGATAAGTAGAAGGTGATAACGCACCAGCCAGTCAGCTCCTGTCAATTTACATATTGGAGCTGATTGGCTGGTGCGTTATCACCTTGCACTTATCACTGCTTTGTCACTTCTCCAGGCTTAATACATCTGCCCCTCAGCATCTTAACTACATTTACAGTTAACTCTTTCCTATACGAATGGTGAAACGGTCTTTCATTTGTTAGTCATGACACATTGTCCTCCATATACTGTATGTCCTGAAAATTTGCACTGACCTTGTATAATTCTATACATGCTAATTAGGCCATGTATAGGCCTTTTTTTTTTCCCCAAAGGATAACTTTCATTCACTTAACTTTTTAATTTCCTTTGTAATGAAGTTTCCCATAACTAAATCCATTGTAGGTTAACTATGTCCTTCTCACAGAGTGGTGTGTAAAACTGTACTTTATGCAAGATTTACCCCCTTTATATGCAATATATAATCTTAGACTTCTTTCGAACTACTCCACTTTCTGGCAGCTATTATTCTGGTGCCTTTTTCCATCTCTGTATTCCCCAACTGTATTATATTTAATCTGCATGTAGCATAGTTATTATAATATATGTAGTTATCTAAAATAATTGTAGTTTACCATTTCATGGATCATTTTATTAGTTTGGTGAAATCTTTACGTAGCAAGTTGCTGTCCTAGACATGTGTAAATATGTTAAACTTACATCCAAGGCTGTCTATAAGGTCATCTGGGACAGAAGGTCCTATAGGACATGACCTGGTGGGGTTGGGGCTGCGCATCCCACCTGGTGGGCTGGTGCACTGTGGTCTAGTGCTGATCTTGGGAACTGCACTCTAAAGCAATATTCCCTGGGGCTGCGGCATACATGTATTCTTTGACCTAGCAACAGTTTACCAGCTCTATATGTCAGGTCCCAAGGGGGTGTAATCACTGACCAGTAAGAAACCACTAGCTGGCTTCCTATTGGTTTAGGGCATTAAAACCTTTTTAGTAGGGCATTCAGCAATCTGGGTCAAACACTACCCATGTACTTTGTATAGGATTTATTTCCTTGAGAAATTCCTGCAAGTTTTAATATTCTCTTCCTCTTTTTTTTTTTTTTTTAAATGAAACTAACACACTTCGTACACTAAAGCGGGGTTGAGGCTGCTCTATATTTGATCAATGTAACAACAATAGTATTATATTTGGTAAAAACACATTTTATTTCTAAAAACAATAATATGTATTTCAATTTGAAAATGAATACATAATAAAAGATGCATGCATATCAGAAACAGATGATTAATAGTATATGCTTCATAAAAACAAATAAATGGGATTACCCAATTCGCCAGGATATAGAATTTTAGAATGATAAGGTGCTCGTTCCAAATTATTCCCCTATATAGCTTGAGTCCAGCATTAGCAAAGTCTCAGAGATAAGCAATATCCAATGGATTGGCAAATTACCGTTAGAGGATGGTATGCTCCAGGGTCTTTTGGTAAAGAGCTCCTTATGCAATACGGTTGGTGCAGTTCCTTCGTGCAGTTTTGCTATTTGAATTCTCAGAGTTGGAGTAGATAGTCTGGACAAGGTTAGGGGATGGTCCGGTCCTTCGTTGAAAAGGTTCCTGGCGGGGGTCCCTTGTACACCTGACGCGTTTCGCTGCAGTCAGCTTGCAGCTTTATAAAGCTTGATAAAGCTGCAAGCTGACTGCAGCGAAACGCGTCAGGTGTACAAGGGACCCCCGCCAGGAACCTTTTCAATGGAGGACCGGACCATCCCCTAACCTTGTCCAGACTAACTACTCCAACTCTGAGAATTCAAATAGCAAAACTGCACGAAGGAACTGCACCAACCGTATTGCATGAGGAGCTCTTTACCAAAAGACCCTGGAGCATACCATCCTCTGACGGTAATTTGCCAATCCATTGGATATTGCTTATCTCTGAGACTTTGCTAATGCTGGACTCAAGCTATATAGGGGAATAATTTGGAACGCCCACCTTATCATTCTAAAATTCTATATCCTGGCGAATTGGGTAATCCCATTTATTTGTTTTTATGAAGCATATACTATTAATCATCTGTTTCTGATATGCATGCATCTTTTATTATGTATTCATTTTCAAATTGAAATACATATTATTGTTTTTAGGAACAAAATGTGTTTTTACCAAATATAATACTATTGTTGTTACATTGATCAAATATAGCGCAGCCTCAACCCCGCATTTTTGTACTATAATCGGGAGTGACTTCCCTTTCTTTAGAGGCTGCTGCTTGGTGAAACATCTCGTATCCAAAGCGCCCGAGCACCCTTGGGTAACCTACTCTTTTGCACGAACACTTCGTACACTGTACATCTAGACCTATATGTTTTGTTAACATCAGTCCACCGCCGACTGATTCAGGGTTCCATATACACTTACCAATCGCCCACTTGATATGTTGGTCCTGACACCATAGCTGGGCGGCATTTGAATTTACAAGTGAAAGGCATGGCTTATGACTAAGAAAATAGTGAGAGAAAAAAAGCAATATATTCTATCACATACTTCTTGTTTATTATTCAGGTTGATTGTCTTAAAGGGGGATAGTTCTGTTCCTCCATTGGTGCATTTCATTACAGCTCAGCAACTTTCCATTCTGTTATACTGTTTTTAATACATTGGGTTTTTTCCCACTGTTATGTTGGATCACATATCACATTTTACTACTTGAGAGAACTACCTAGTGCCCTCTGGTCATTAGCCAAGCCTTTCACTTGTAAATTTACCTGTGGGTTTTTAGAGAGCCAGTGCTTCTTGTTCTGTGGCTACGTGGGTAAGGTTGAGCTCCTCAACCATACTACCTTTCAGGCATTAGAATTTGCCCACCCAACTGTGACATCAATCCATACTTGCCTACTCTCCCGGAATGGCCGGGAGGCTCCCGGCCCCCCGGAAGAGTGGGCAAGTCTCCCAGCTGAGCGCATCACCCGCAACCCCCCTGAATCCCCTAGCAAACCCCCAATGGTGCAGTTTACAGTAGGCGGTCTGGGGGTCAGATGGCGCGATTTGTGTCCTCCTGGCCCCACCCCCTGTCCTGCATTGCTAGACAGGGGGCAGGCCCATGATGACGTAAACATGCGGTTACACTCCCAATCCCACCCCTAAACGTCATCCTCCATCATCGCCATGCCCCCGCTGCTCCGACCTGGCTGCCTCCTCCCGGAGGGGGCAGCCAGATTGTCGGTAAGTATGTGTCAATCCCTACAGCCAGTGTACAGGCGGTCGGCGTGTCGCCCGTTCACACAGTTAGAACTGCTGATATACTGTATCTGCAAGCTATATTGGCATCGGCTGTGCTGCAGAATGCAGTGTACACAACCGCTCATAATATATTCTACATTCGATCAAGCTGGTGCAGTCTCACCCAGTGTGTACCTAGTTTAATATTGTTGTCATCAATTTGTACACAACTTTAATACTTACTGTATATTGCTTATTTACTAAACCCCCTCATAATGTCTAATAAAATAGTTTATTTACAGTATTAACAGTTCTATAGTTCACACATATTCTGCAGCATTTACATAGAATATCACAACAGTGTGTTATAATACTCTAAATATGTAACAGAATAGGTCTGCACAAAAGCAAAATATAAATGGATAATGCATATTCCATCAATTATTCCCAGTTACATTCATAAACAAAAACAATTGTTACTCTGAGACAAAATACAAATTAAATATTAGTCTTAATCAGTTAAAATATTTAACATTACTGACAGAAAAACATGGCGCTACTTAATTAACCTCCTACTATTATAGGCTCAGAGCTCACCATCCCTCTCCAAATATTTGAGAGATGCCAAAGTACTGGGTCGAGGGGCGCAGTGCAGTTGATATCCACAGGAAATACAGGCAGTGCCAGGAAAGAGATAATACCCTTTCCGGGCTGCTCTACTCCTCCCCACAGCCCTTCTCCGTCTGCCTCCAGGGACCTTAACCTGCACCCAGCTCCTACAGTGTGTGGCTAGTTACTGTGGGCTAGCCCCTCCTTTGGGACCAGCCCTGCGCCCATCTCACCTCCCACTTATGTTCTTCACTTCTTCTCCCTCTCACCCTTTTTCATCCTTTTGTCAGCTTCCTTTTGTCTTCCCACCCCCTTCCTTCATGACACCCCCTGACCCCCCCATCCTCCAACTGGGTTCAGCTCAAAATGTACCCTGTAACGTCTGCATGGATGTGTACAATCCTGTGATCGGATCACACGCAGGCACAGCTAATCACAATTGTAATGCAACCACATGTGCGACCCATTAGCAGGTAAGCATGATGGTGACCGCATCTGAAGAAAGACATCAGGTAGGTGGTGTGGTGGGTAAGTCCAGTGCCTATGAGGGGGCAAGAGTCAGCGATTTAGGGCACCAAAATGAAATGAATTAAGGTTGTGGTGCCCCTGGCACAGACTGTTTATTTTTAACAAAGACTGTAATATTCATTTATATTGCCCTGAAAGGTTTCAATGCATTTTTTTTTGTCTCATAAATGCACCAAAATATATTTTGGTAGAAAAATATGATCATTGTTTATGTCACCACAAGAGCCATGACAAATAACTGGAATTTTAAAAATATGGAAAATCTCTGGGAGTCCGTAGCGACTGGTGTAATATCTTGCATTTCTCCTGCCTGCTGTACTGAATAGTGAATAAATTATCCTAATAAAGCAGCATTGCTTCTATATTGAGAACAGTGGTAAGGCTTTGTGAACATGGCCTCATTTTAAAACCCCACTTTGCTGTACAATTAACATAAAGTAATAAAAGAAAATTGTTGTCTCACAGAATGTGATTGAGTTGTGAAACAAGAAATAAGTTAGACTAGACTACTGCCCAATATTTCTGGGATATATCAGGCAGGAATACAAGATGCTAGATTTAGTTTGTCTTAGAAGTTTATTTAACAAAAAGATTTTCTATTGCTACTTAATGCAGAAACATACGATCTTCTACTGCTGCTATTTATCATTAAAACGTCGCCAGGACAGTTGAGCATTGATCACCAGGCTAGTGTGCAGGCAAATGTGCAAGCATTCTACAGCAAGCTGGAAGTCTGGACTTGGGCTTCTAGAGCCACTTTAATCAAAATCTAAAATAAAAAATAAAAAGTAAAATTATAGAAAAATAGAAAAACTTAACGAAAGTTGCATTTTTTTCAGAAAAATATTCTTTATATAATAAAATAATAAGATTTTACTTACCGATAAATCTATTTCTCGTAGTCCGTAGTGGATGCTGGGGACTCCGTCAGGACCATGGGGATATAGCGGCTCCGCAGGAGACAGGGCACAATAATAAAAGCTTTAGGATCAGGTGGTGTGCACTGGCTCCTCCCCCTATGACCCTCCTCCAAGCCTCAGTTAGGATACTGTGCCCGGACGAGCGTGCATAATAAGGAAGGATATTGAATCCCGGGTAAGACTCATACCAGCCACACCAATCACACCGTACAACCTGTGATCTGAACCCAGTTAACAGTATGATAACAACGAAGGAGCCTCTGAAAAGATGGCTCACAACAAGAATAACCCGATTTTTGTAACAATAACTATGTACAAGTATTGTAGACAATCCGCACTTGGGATGGGCGCCCAGCATCCACTACGGACTACGAGAAATAGATTTATCGGTAAGTAAAATCTTATTTTCTCTGACGTCCTAGTGGATGCTGGGGACTCCGTCAGGACCATGGGGATTATACCAAAGCTCCCAAACGGGCGGGAGAGTGCGGATGACCCTGCAGCACCGAATGAGAGAACTCCATGTCCTCCTCAGCCAGGGTATCAAATTTGTAGAATTTAGCAAACGTGTTTTCCCCTGACCAAGTAACTGCTCGGCAAAGTTGTAAAGCCGAGACCCCTCGGGCAGTCGCCCAAGATGAGCCCCCTTCCTTTTGGAATGGGCTTTTACAGATTTTGGCTGTGGCAGGCCTGCCACAGAATGTGTAAACTGAATTGTATTACAAATCCAGCGAGCAATCGTCTGCTTAGAAGCAGGAGCACCCATCTTGTTGGGTGCATACAGGCTAAACAGCGAGTCAGATTTTCTGACTCCAGCCTTCCTGGAAACATATTTTTCAGGGCCCTGACAACGTCAAGTAACTTGGAGTCCTCCAAGTCCCTAGTACCCGCAGGTACCACAATAGGTTGGTTCATGTGAAAAACAGAAAACACCTTAAGGAGAAATTGAGGACGAGTCCTCAATTCTGCCCTGTCAGAATGAAAAATTTAGTAAGGGCTTTATATATGATAAAGCCGCCAATTCTGACACACGCCTGGCTGAAGCCAGGGCTAATAGCATCGTCACCTTCCATGTGAGATATTTTAAGTCCACAGTGGTGAGTGGTTCAAACCAATGTGACTTTAGGAAACTCAAAACAACATTGAGATCCCAAGGTGCCACTGGGGCACAAAAGGAGGCTGTATATGCAGTACCCCTTTTACAAACATCTGAACGTCAGGCACTAAAGCCAGTTCTTTCTGGAAGAAATTCGGCAGGGCCGAAATTTGAACCTTAATGGACCCTAATTTTAGGCCCATAGACAGTCCTGTTTTCAGGAAATGTAGGAAACGACCCAGTTGGAATTCCTCTGTAGGGGCCTTCTTGGCCTCACACCACGCAACATATCTTCACCAAATGCGGTGAAAATGTTTTGCGGTTACATCCTTCCTGTCTTCGACCAGGGTAGGGATGACTTCATCTGGAATGCCCTTTCAGGATCCGGCGTTCAACCGCCATGCCGTCAAACGCGGCCGCGGTAAGTCTTGGAACAGACAAGGCCCCTGCTGGAGCAGGTCCTTTCTTAAAGGTAGAGGCCACGGGTCTTCCGTGAACCTCTCTTGAAGTTTCGGGTACCAAGTCCTTCTTGGCCAATCCGGAACCACGAGTATCATTCTTACTCATCTCCCTCTTATGATTCTCAGTACTTTTTGTATGAGAGGCATAGGAGGGAACACATACTCTGACTGGTACATCCACAGTGTTACCAGAGCGTCCACCGCTATTGCCTGAGGGTCCCTTGACCTGGCGCAATATCTAGTTTTTTGTTCAGGCGGGACGCCATCATGTCCACCTTTGGTTTTTCACAACGGTTTACAATCATGTGGAAGACAACCCGATGAAGTCCCCACTCTCCCGGGTGGAGGTCATGCCTGCTGAGGAAGTCTGCTTCCCAGTTTTCCACTCCCGGAATGAACACTGCTGAGAGTGTTATCACATGATTTTTCGCCCAGCGAAGAATCCTTGCAGTTTCTGCCATTTCCCTCCTGCTTCTTGTGCCGCCCTGTCTGTTTACGTGGGCGACTGCCGTGATGTTGTCCCACTGGATCAATACCGGCTGACCTTGAAGCAGAGGTCTTGCTAAGCTTAGAGCATTGTAAATTGCCCTTAGCTCCAGTATATTTATGTGGAGAGAAGTCTCCAGACTCGATCACACTCTCTGGAAATTTTTTCCTTGTGTGACTGCTCCCCAGCCACTCAGGCTGGCATCCGTGGTCACCAGGACCCAGTCCTGAATGCCGAATCTGTGGCCCTTTCATAGATGAGCACTCTGCAGCCACCGCAGAAGAAACACCCTTGTCCTTGGAGACAGGGTTATCCGCTGATGCATCTGAAGATGCGATCCGGACCATTTTTCCAGCAGATCCCACGTAAAGGTTCTTGCGTGAAATCTACCGAATGGGATCGCTTTGTAAGAAACCACCATTTTTCACAGGATCCTTGTGCAATGATGCACTGATACTTTTCCTGGTTTTAGGAGGTTCCTGACTAGCTCGGATAACTCCCTGGCTTTCTTCTCCGGGAGAAAACATCCTTTTCTGGACTGTGTCCAGAATCATCCCTAGGAACAGTAGACGTGTCGTCGGAAAAAACTGCGATTTTGGAATAGAATCCACTCGTGCTGTCGTAGAACTACTTAAGATAGTGCTACTCCGACCTCCAACTGTTCTCTGGACCTTGCCCTTATCAGGAAAGCGTCCATATTTCTTTTAAGAAGAATCATCATTTCGGCCATTACCTTGGTAAAGACCCGGGGTGCCGTGGACAATCCAAACGGCAGCGTCTGAACTGATAGTGACAGTTCTGTACCACGAACCTGAGGTACCCTTGGTGAGAAGGGCAAATTTGGACATGTAGGTAAGCGTCCCTGATATCCAGTGACACCATATCGTCCCCTTCTTCCTGGTTCGCTATCACTGCTCTGAGTGACTCCATCTTGATTTGAACGCTTGTATGTAAGTGTTCAAATATTTCAGATCTCACCTAGCCGTCTGGCTTCAGTACCACAATATAGTGTGGAATAATACCCCTTCCCTTGTTGTAGAAGGGGTACTTTGATTATCACCTGCTGGGAATACAGCCTGTGAATTGTTCCCAATACTGCCTCCCTGTCGGAGGGAGACGTTGGTAAAGCAGACTTCAGGAACTTGTGAGGGGGAGACGTCTCGAATTTCCAATGTACACCTGGGATACTACGTGTAGGATCCAGGAGTCCACTTGTGAGTGAGCCCACTGCGTGCTGAAACTCTTGAGATGACCCCCTACCGCACCTGAGTCCGCTTGTACGGCCCCAGCATCATGCTGCGGACTTGGCAGAAGCTGTGGAGGGCTTCTGTTCCTGGGAATGGGCTGCCTGCTGCAGTCTTCTTCCCTTTCCTCTACCCCTGGGCAGATATGACTGGCCCTTTTGCCCGCCTGCCCTTATGGGGACGAAAGGACTGAGACTGAAAAGACTGTGTCCTTTTCTGCTGAGATGTGACTTGGGGTAACAAAAGGTGGATTTTTCAGCTGTTGCCATGGCCACCAGGTCCGATGGACCGCCCCTTTATACGGCAATACTTCCATGTGCCGTCTGGAATCTGCATCACCTGACCACTGTCGTCTGGCAGATATGGACATCACATTTACTCTTGATGCCAGAATGCAAATATCCCTCTGCGCATCTCGCATATATAGAAATGCATCCTTAAAATGCTCTATAGTCAATAAAATCTTGTCCCTGTCAAGGGTATCAATATTTTCAGTCAGGAAATCCGACCAAGCCCCCTCAGCGCTGCACATCCAGGCTGAGGCGATTGCTGGTCGTAGTATAACACCAGTATATGTGTATATACTTTTAGGATATTTTTTCAGCTTCCTATCAGCTGGCTCCTTGAGGGCTGCCGTATCTGGAGACGGTAACGCCACTTGTTTTTATAAGCGTGTGAGCGCCTTATTCACCCTAAGGTGTGTTTCCCAACTCGCCCTAACTTCTGGCGGGAAAGGGTATACCGCCAATAATTTTCTATCGGAGGAAACCCACGTATCATCACACACTTCATTTAATTTATCTGAATTAGGAAAAACTATAAGTAGTTTATTCACACCCTACATAATACCCTTATTTGTGGTACTTGTAGTATCAGAAATATGTAACACCTCCTTCATTGCCCTTAACATGAAACGTGTGGCCCTAAAGGAAAATACGTTTGTTTCTTCACCGTCGACACTGGAGTCAGTGTCCGTGTCTGTGTCGACCGACTGAGGTAAATGGGCGTTTTTACAAGCCCCTGACGGTGTCTGAGACGCCTGGACAGGTACTAATTTGTTTGCCGGCCGTCTCATGTCGTCAACCGACCTTGCAGCGTGTTGACATTATCACTTATTTCCTAAATAAACCATCCATTCCAGTGTCGACTCCCTAGAGAGTGACATCACCAATACAGGCAATTTGCTCCGCCTCCTCACCAACATCGTCCTCCTACATGTCGACACACACGTACCGACACACAGCACACACACAGGGAATGCTCTGATAGAGGACAGGACCCCACTAGCCCTTTGGGGAGACAGAGGGAGAGTTTGCCAGCACACACCAAAAACGCTATAATTATACAGGGACAACCCCTTATACAAGTGTTTTCCCTTATAGCATTTTTATATATGTAATCATATCGCCAAATAAGTGCCCCCCCTCTCTGTTTTAACCCTGTTTCTGTAGTGCAGTGCAGGGGAGAGCCTGGGAGCCTTCCTCACAGCAGAGCTGAGCAGGAAAATGGCGCCGTGTGCTGAGGAGAATAGGCCCCGCCCCCTAAAACGGCGGGCTCTTCTCCCGGAGTTTGTGAGATCTGGCAGGGGTTAAATACATCCATATAGCCTCAAGGGCTATATGTGATGTATTTTAGCCATAAAAAGGTATTATACATTGCTGCCCAGGGCGCCCCCCCCAGCGCCCTGCACCCTCAGTGACAGTTGGTGACTGTTGGTGAAGTGTGCTGACAACAATGGCGCACAGCTGCAGTGCTGTGCGCTACCTTATGAAGACTGAAAGTCTTCTGCCGCCTGTTTCTGGACCTCTTCAACTTCGGCATCTGCAAGGGGGGTCGGCGGCACGGCTCCGGGACGAACCCCAGGGTGAGACCTGTGTTCCGACTCCCTCTGGAGCTAATGGTGTCCAGTAGCCTAAGAAGCAAATCCATCCTGCACGCAGGTGAGTTTTCTTCTCTCCCCTAAGTCCCTCGTAGCAGTGAGCCTGTTGCCAGCAGGACTCACTGAAAATAAAAAACCTAACTTAAACTTTTATTCTAAGCAGCTCAGGAGAGCCACCTAGATTGCACCCTTCTCGTCGGGCACAAAAATCTAACTGAGGCTTGGAGGAGGGTCATAGGGGGAGGAGCCAGTGCACACCACCTGATCCTAAAGCTTTTATTATTGTGCCCTGTCTCCTGCGGAGCCGCTATATCCCCATGGTCCTGACGGAGTCCCCAGCATCCACTAGGACGTCAGAGAAAAAGCATTTTTCCATTTGATGGTCTTCGCTATGGCTATCCTGAGATGGAGATCGCTACAAGAAGATTGCAGCGGTATATGTACTACTAGGGCAGTACGGATGCTGTAATGGTTGGCATTACAGCCTCACAGCACTGATGTAGTCGGTTCAATTCCCATCATGGCCCTACCTGTTTGGAGTTTGTATATTTTTCCCGTAATTGTGTGTGTTTCCTCTAGGTACTCCAGGTTCCTCCCACACTCTGAAAATATACTGGTGGTTTAATTGACTAAAAAAAACGGATAGCATAGAATTTGACGGCAAACAAGAACCACTTGGCCCATCTAGTCTGCCACTTTTTTTATCCTTTAGGTAACCTTAACCCTTTTTGAACCTTAGTTCTTTGTAAGGATACTCATATGCTTATCCCAAGGATATGTGATATATTTCTAAAAATAGACACTCAAAACAAAAATAGTCAATACACATGGAATTTACATGTAAAGCTAATCCACAAGTTCTGTTATAATTCGTTATATATGGTCAAATTTCACTGATTCCATTGTCTGGAACCAAGTATATTGACTTTCGGGCATTGGTTCAAATGCTTTAAGGAAAATTGAGATGATTTACCACAATTCCCCCGTACAATCAATTTGGATACGATTTTGATAGAGTGAAATGTTTTACAATAAATATTCAGCAACTAAAATCCCACCTTGGGCCCGATTCAGATGTTGGAAGTGCTATTGCTGCTGCTTAATACGCAGCATCGGATCACCTGTGACACCATCAGTCGCTGCGTGACCCATAGGGTAACACAAACTGGCTACTACAGATCCAACAAAATGGTCAGGAAACCTCTGTTGGAGCTTGGCCTCGTCACTGCTCTAAAATAGAGGCGTCACGCCTTCATTTTGAAAAATGGCGGCCCTCACTGCCCTCTTCCCACCCCAAACAGCAGCCTTACAGTCTGCAGCCGCAGACACGCACTGCACATGCACAGTACGGGGGTGGCGCATGCTCATAGCAAACACAGCACCTCTGTCCACATCTGAATCAAGCGTAAAGAACATTTAAAATTGTGAAACAGATTTTCTCATACATCCTAGAGGATGTTGTGGTCACCATTAGAACCATGGGGGGGGGGGGGGTATAGACGGGATCCGCAGGAGACATGGACACTTTAAGACTTTCAAAGGGTGTGAACTGGCTCCTCCCTCTGTGCCCCTCCTCCAGACTCCACTTTTAGAATTGTGCCCAGTGAGACTGGACGCACTACAGGGGAGCTCTACCGAGTTTCTCTGAAAAAGACTTATGTTAGGTTTTTTTATTTTCAGGGAGGCTGCTGGCAACAGTCTCCCTGCTTCGTGGGACTTAGGGGAGAGAAGTATGACCAACTTCTAGTGAGTTCAATGGTTCTGCTTCTGGCTGACAGGACACCATTAGCTCCTGAGGGTGCTGATCGCTGGGTACGCCTAGATGCTCACTCCCACAGCCTGTCGTCACCCCCTTACAGAGCCAGAAGTCAGGTGAGTAGCAGAAGAAAAGAAGACTTCTTCAGTGACGGCATTCTGATGTACCGTGCAGCGAACGGAACGCTGCGCGCCATGCTCCCACACACACAGCACTATAGGGTGCAGGGCGCGGGGGGGTGGGGGGGGGGGCTCCCTGGGCAGCAAAAATCCTCAATTTCCACTGGCAAGAGGGGACATTAGTGCCAAGGCACTGTCCTAACCCCTGCCAGTATAATTATTTATTAAAAGAGGGACAGAAGCGTGCCATTAAGGGGGAGGAGCTTCTTCCTCACAGCTCACTCTCAGCTCGGCGCCATTTCCTCTCCACAGGGCTGCAGAGACGCTGGTCCTTACTCACACTGTATCAGGGTGCAAAACGGGGGGGGGGGGGGGGGGGGTCACAGTATAATTTGGTGCAATATATTTGATATTTAAAGCGCTACAGGTCTGGGGCATTTTTTTCAGACCCGTTAATTTGGCGCTGGGTTGTGAGCTGGCAAATCCCCTCTGCGTCTCTCTGACAGACTTTACTGTGGGTCTGTCCCCTATATGCCCGGTGTGTCTGTGGGTGTTTGGTACACGTGAGTCGACATGTCTGAGGCTGAGTGCTCTTCCCAGGAGGAGGCTGTATTAGGGACACAAACGGCTGTGGGGGTGACCCTGTCGGCACCGCCAGCTCCTGATTGGGTAAATGTTTCGAATGCATTGAATGCTAATGTGGCTTTTATTAGTAAGAGATTAGATAAGTCTGAGTCTCAGACCCAGGCATGGAAGAAATCTGTGGAGGATGTGTTATTACAAGTCCAGGACCCCTCGGGGTCACAAAAACATACTTTTGCCCAGTTGGCAGACACTGGTACCGACACGGACACTGATTTCAGTGTCGACTTTAGTAATTCCAGATTAGATCCAAAATTGGCAAAGAGCATTCAGTACATGATTGTGGTGGTTAAAGATGTATTACATATCACTGAGGTCCCTGCTGTTCCTGATAAAAGGGTCTGTATGTATAAGGAAAAGAAACCTGAGATAACGTTTCCTCCCTCTCATGAACTGAACACTCTATTTGAAAAAGTCTGGGAAAGCCCTGACAGAAAGTTTCAGATTCCCAAAAGGATTGCTTATCCATTTCCCTCTGAGGATAGGGAAAAGTGGGAGTCACCCCCCATTGTAGACAAGGCCCTATCACGTTTGTCTAAAAAGGTGACTCTCCCGTCACCTGGCACGGCAGCCCTTAAGGACCCTGCGGATCATAAGCAAGAAACTACGTTAAAATCCATTTATGTGACCACAGGTACGCTACTCAGACCTGTCATTGCATCTGCGTGGGTGAGTAGTGCTATCAAAAAGTGGGCAGATAACTTGTCATTTGATATAGACACCCTAGATAGGGATAGCATGCTCTTGACGCTGGGTTATATCAAGGACGCTGCAGCGTACCTAAAGGAAACTGCGAGAGATATTGGCCTTTTGGGATCAAAAGCCAATGCCATGGCAGTCTCAGCTAGGCGAGCATTGTGGATTCACCAATGGAATGCTGATGCTGACTCTAAGAAAAATATGGGATCTCTACCATATAAAGGTGGTGCCTTGTTTGGTGACGGCCTCGCTGATTTGGTATCTACGGCTACCGTGGGTAAGTCATCCTTTTTGCCTTATGTTCCTCCACAACAAAAGAAAACACACCACTATCAAATGCAGTCCTTTCGGCCCAATAAATACAGAAAAGGGCGAGGTTCTTCCTTCCTTGCTACTAGAGGAAGGGGAAGAGGTAAAAGATCACCAACCTTGTCGGGTTCCAAGGAGCAGAAGTCCTCCCCGGCTTCTGCCAAATCCACCGCATGACGCTGGGGCTCCTCTGTGGGAGTGCGCACCAGTGGGGGCACGTCTCAAACTCTTCAGTCAGTTCTGGTTTCATTCGGACCTGGACCCATGGGTTTTACAAATAGTATCCCAAGGGTACAAACTGGAGTTTCAAGACGTTCCCCCTCGCCGATTTTTCAAATCGGCCTTACCAGCTTCTCTTCCGGACAGGGAGGTAGTATGCAACGCAATACAAAAGTTGTGTCTAAATCAGGTCATTGTCATGGTTCCCCCATCACAACAGGGAGAAGGCTTTTATTCAAGCCTGTTCGTGGTCCCGAAGCCGGTGGTCAGACCAATCTTAAACCTGAAATCCCTCAATTTCTACCTAAAAAAATTCAAATTCAAGATGGAGTCTCTCCGAGCAGTGATCTCCAGTCTGGAGGAAGGGGATTTTATGGTGTTGGTGGACATTAAGGATGCCTACTTTCATGTTCCCATTTATCCTCCGCATCAGGCTTACCTGAGGTTTGCAATTCAGGATTGTCATTACCAATTTCAGACGTTGCCGTTTGGTCTGTCCATGGCTCCGAGGATTTTCACCAAAGTGATGGCGGAAATGATGGTTCTCCTTCGCAGGCAAGGAGTCACGATTATCCCGTTCTTGGATGATCTCCTGATAAAGGCGAGATCCAGGGACCAGTTGGTGCAAAACATTGCACTCTCCCTGACAGTTCTTCAACAACATGGTTGGCTCCTAAACTTGCCAAAATCACAGTTGATTCAGATGACGCGGTTGTTGTTTTTGGGAATGATACTGGACACAGAACTACAGAGTTTTTTTTCTTTCAGTCGAAAAGGCTCTGGAACTTCAGAGTCTGGTCAAACAAATTCTGAACCAGCAAGAGTGTCAATCCATCAATGCACTCGGTTGCTGGGGGAAGATGGTTGCGGCCTACGAGGCCATTCAGTTTGGCAGATTCCATGCCAGAGTGTTTCAGTGGGACCTGTTGGACAAGTGGTCCGGATCCCACCTGCACATGCACCGAAGAATCTCACTCTTGTGGTGGCTGCACAGCTCTCACCTCCTAGAGGGGCGCAGGTTCGGGATCCAGGACTGGATCCTAGTTACAACGGATGCAAGTCTCCGAGTCTGGGGAGCAGTCACACAGGGGGAAAACTTCCAAGGAAGATGGTCAAGCCAGGAAACTTGTCTCCACATAAACGTTCTGGAGTTAAGGGCCATTTACAACGGCCTTCTACAAGCGGAACATCTTCTTCGCAATCTGCCCGTACTGATCCAGTCGGACAATGTAACAGCAGTAGCGTACATAAACCGCCAGGGCGGAACAAAAAGCAGAGCGGCAATGGCAGAAGCCACAAAGGTTCTCCGCTGGGCGGAAAAGCATACAAGCGCTCTGTCAGCGATCTTCATTCCAGGAGTGGACAACTGGGAAGCAGACTTACTCAGCAGACACGATCTCCATCCAGGAGAGTAGGGCCTCCATCAAGAGGTCTTCACAGAAGTGACAAGTCATTGGGGAATTCCTCAAATAGACATGATGGCATCTCGTCTCAACAGGAAGCTTCAGAGATATTGTTCCAGGTCGAGGGACCCTCAAGCAATAGCAGTAGATGCACTGGTGACACCATGGGTGTTTCAGTCGGTGTATGTATTCCCTCCACTTCCTCTCATTCCAAAAGTTCTAAAGATCATAAGAAGAACAAAGATTCAAGCGATCCTCATTGTCCCAGACTGGCCAAGGAGGGCTTGGTATCCAGATCTTCAGGAATTACTCATAGGAGATCCCTGGCCTCTTCCTCTACGCGAGGACCTGTTACAGCAGGGGCCGTGCGTGTATCAATACTTACCGCGGCTACGTTTGACCGCATGGCGGTTGAACACCAAATCCTAACCCGAAAGGGTATTCCCAGTGAAGTCATTCCCCCAGTTATTCAGGCCAGGAAAGGAGTAACGTCTTAACATTACCACCGTATTTGGAGAAAATATGTTTCTTGGTGTGAATCCAAGGCGGCTCCTACTGAAGAATTTCAGCTAGGACGTTTTCTCCATTTTCTACAAGCAGGTGTGGATGCGGGCCTAAAGTTGGGCTCAATTAAGGTATAGATTTCAGCCTTATCTGTTTTCTTTCAAAAACAATTGGCCTCCCTTCCAGAAGTTCAAACTTTCGTGAAAGGTGTGTTACACATCCAACCTCCATTTGTGCCCCCAGTGCACCATGGGATCTTAACGTGGTGTTGCAGTTCCGTCAATAACATTGGTTTGAACCTTTACAGAAGGTGGGGTTGAAATTCCTCGCTTGGAAAGTGGTCATTCTGTTGGCCTTGGCATCCGCAAGGCGGGTGTCTGAGTTAGCGGCCTTGTCTCACAAGAGCCCTTATTTGATCTTCTATAAAGATAGAGCGGAGTTGAGTACTCGTCAGCAATTTCTGCCGAAGGTGGTTTAATCTTTCCACATGAACCAACCTATTGTGGTGCCAGTGGCTACTGACGCCTTAATTGAGTCAAAGTCTCTGGATGTGGTCAGAGCTTTGAAAATTTATGTCGCCAGAACGGCTCAGGTTAGGAAAACGGAGGCTCTGTTTGTCCTGTATGCTTCCAACAAGATTGGGTGTCCTGCTTCCAAGCAGATCATTGCACACTGGATCTGTAATACGATTCGATTCAGCATGCTCATTTCACGGCTGGATTGCCGTTACCGAAATCGGTGAATGCCCATTCTACTAGAAAGGTGGGCTCCTCTCGGGCGGCTGCCCTGTGGGTCTCGGCATTGTAACTTTGCAGAGCTGCTACTTGGTCGGGTTCAAACACTTTTGCAAAGTTTTACAAGTTTGATACCCTGGCCGATGATGACCTCAAGTTTGGTCAATCGGTAATGCAGTGTCATCCGCACTCTCCTGCCCATTCTAGAGCTTTGGTATAACCCCATGGTTCTAATGGTGACCCCAGCATCCTCTAGGACGTATGAGAAAATAGAATTTTAATACCTACCGGTAAATCCTTTTCTCTTAGTCCGTAGAGGATGCTGGGCACCCGTCCCAGTGCGTACTGTATCTGCAGTTATTAGTTGTGGTTACACACATGTTGTGTTACGTTTATAGTCAACCTGTTGCTGAAATTGTTCATGCCGTTGGCCTGTGTTCTGTTGAATGCCACGTTGTGCAGCATGCTTAAGGTGTGAGCTGGTATGAATCTCACCTTAGTTTAACAATAAATCCTTTCCTCAAAATGTCCGTCTCCCTGGGCACAGTTCCTATAACTGGAGTCTGGAGGAGGGGCATAGAGGGAGGAGCCAGTTCACACCCTTTGAAAGTCTTAAAGTGCCCATGTCTCCTGCGGATCCCGTCCATACCCCCCCCCCCCCCATGGTTCTAATGGTGACCTCAGCATCCTCTACGGACTAAGAGAAAAGGATTTACTGGTAGGTATTAAAATCCTATTTTATAGAGATGGAAATAGAAACATTGTAATGGCAAAATAAGAAAATTTTTTACATGTAACTTAAAGCGGCAACTGAGGAACATTCTACTGCTCAACAAAGATTATCACTGCTGAATACTAAATACACCGCCAGCCCGGAGCCTGGGTCCAGTAAACATGCTTTCTGGATAACATTTACAAACGACACTACTACTACTACTACAGAGAAGACATTAAAAACAACTTACATTACTAATAATGCCAAAGATTGTTAATTAAATATTTTTTTCCTAGTTGATAGAAGTAAAATATATTTAAGTATGTCAACAAATCTTTATATCATGATTGCTTTTTATTCAAGTTTATCGAATAAGACTCATGATTATTAGAGATGTGTGGGTTCGGTTTTACTCAGATTTACTCGGGTCTCAAAACGGCATCTTATTGGCTCACAGATGTCACGCGTTTTGGATAGCCAATAAGAAAAATAAAAAAAACCTGAGTAAATCCGAGTAAAACCAACCCCGCACATCTCTAATGATTATGGAATTTTCTAACCCCTTAGTTAAGGCTCCGTGTGAGCACAGCAGTATAGTTTAAACCTAAATACAAGAACACAGGGCAATCTTCTGAGTTAGATTCTGAACTTCAGCTTGGGTTGACCTATTATAGCAATTGAAAATATTGCTTTTATACTGTATCACATAAGTGATTTCAAATAATCTTTTTCACTATAAAGCACTGTGTCATTTCTTCCACTTACCAGGAGATGGCGGCTGGATCTTAGCCTGTTTCTTAGACTCTCCAGGATTGAAGATCTCTGGAGGAGGCTCCTCCCCTCTTTCTATCTTGCATTCAAAGGCAAACAGGTACTGTATATACTGCTTTTTCAGGGAGCTTGCAGCACTGCTGGAAGTGCCAACATTCAGATTTGTCGCCAGCTCTCGCCACTTCTTGTTTTTATTAACCTATAATAAAAGGGAATGCCATTGTTTAGGAAATTATTTCCATTCAGCAGTGGGGTTAGGGAGAGAAAGCACACACTTTATTCTTTGCTTTATCTCCCTATGTTTTTTTTTTTTTTTTAATGTGCCTCTTAACTAACGCTCATTACTCCCACTCAGCAATGCAAAACCGGCACTTGCAGTTATAAAGCCATTAAAGAACCTGCTGATAGCAACATAAAAGGCGTTGGAGGCTTCTGCACGCCGCATCCCCTAATGCTAAACTCATTTTAGAAGGGATGTGCGGCAGAGAGCTGGCAATTTGGATCTAGCCAATGCACTAGAGCATGCGCGCACTCACACGCTCCTGTTTCAATTAAAAAGGACTCGCTGCTAAGAACTCATTTAAATACCAATAAAAATAACAGCAACTGTGTTATTCCGCAATTTAGTGTAATTGTGGGAGCTGTAAATGTGGAAGGAAAACATGCTTATTTTGTAGAGGCTCCAACGGGATCAGCTGTGCCAGACACCACTGATATTGCTATACCTCTAGATAGCATGACATCTCTATACCAAGTAGGGGTTAATTCCAAATGAATAGCTCACATTGAAACCAGTTTTCTAAGGTCCATTCACACCTATAATTTTTTTTGCAGCATTCTGAGTACATGGAATTAAGAGGAGTAACAAACATATAAAACATTTCTTGGGATGTTTCATAGGGTTATTTTAAACATATTTATGATTGTTGATTGAATTGTTCCTGTACGTTGAGCATAATGCAACAAAAATTCAACCACGATTATCCTCTGGAAAATCCAGCTTGTTGGAAAAAATGTTAATACATTCCTACATGAGCAACATAGGTACTAACCTTAGTAACATTTCACTGATGTTATTTTAACAAATTCTGAATAGTTATTATTAAATAAGCTGGGAAATGTACTAATACAGTTGTCTTATATTGCCTTAATCATGTTTTTGTTAATGCCTGCATAATTAGTCACAGTGATCGCAAAAACGCGCTATGGCGTGTATTTTACCCAAGAATTGATTATGGGGACTCAAAAATAAAAGGGTAACCCAGGGTCTCTCAGGATGCGCTCTGGCCAGCAGCGCTGTCCTGCGCTGTCAGTCAGTTTCCGTCTCCACGGCAGCAGAGGGAGGAACTTGGAAGGGGAGGAGACCATGGAGAGTGTGTTTTTCCGCCCCGCCTCCACTCACCGTATGCTCCGCGCGCACCGCACATGACAGGAATCATCCTGCTGTGTGTGCCATAGCTGGGGCTGTGACCTCCCCGGGCAGGCTGAGGAAATCCACGGTGCCCCTCCAGTGAACTACAGGAGCCAGACCGCGGAGGAAGCAGAAAGATGCCAGCGGTAAGTGGCGGGACAAGGGGTGGCTGCGGGTGCTACAGCATGAGGGTCATATAGGCTGGAGAGGAGTAGGGGGGAAGCTCCTGCAGGACCAGACCCGCCCCGTTCATTCCCTCTAACCTGCCGCTCTGTATTGTAATCTGCTCCTCTCATTCCGAGGACTAGGATCATCCACTTTTTACCCTCCACCCTGTCACCCACTCCCCTCTTCCATGATACCCTGCTGGAGCTCCACAGGGCACAGGAGCAGGGTAGTACTGGAGGGATGTAAGAACTGCCCCCCCTTCCCCTTTTCCCAGTGTGTATAATAACTGCCCCCCCCCCCTTCCACTGTGTGTATAATAACTGCCCCCCCCCTTCCACTGTGCGTATAACTGCCCCCCCTTCCCCTGTGTGTGTAATAACTCCCCCCCCCCCCCCTCCCCTGTGCTCTACCTGGCGCAAAGTGTATAATGTGTTTTACCTGGTGCACTGTGTATAATGTATTCTGCCTGGTGCTGTGTGTATAATGTGCTCTGCCTGGTGCACTGTGTATAATGTGCTCTGCCTGGTGCTGTGTGTATAATGTGCTCTGCCTGGTGCACTGTGTATAATGTGCTCTGCCTGGCGCAAAGTGTATAATGTGTTTTACCTGGTGCAGTGTGTATAATGTGTTTTACCTGGTGCAGTGTGTATAATGTGTTTTACCTGGTGCACTGTGTATAATGTGCTCTGCCTGGTGCAATGTGTATAATCTGCTCTGCCTGGTGCAATGTGTATAATGTGCTCTGCCTGGCGCAAAGTGTATAATGTGTTTTACCTGGTGCAGTGTGTATAATGTGCTCTGCCTGGAGCAATGTGTATAATCTGCTCTGCCTGGTGCAATGTGTATAATGTGCTCTGCCTGGCGCAAAGTGTATAATGTGTTTTACCTGGTGCAGTGTGTATAATGTGCTCTGCCTGGAGCAATGTGTATAATCTGCTCTGCCTGGTGCAGTGTGTATAATGTGCTCTGCCTGGTGCCATGTGTATAATGTGTTTTGCCTGGTGCAATGTGTATAATGTGCTCTGCCTGGTGCAATGTGTATAATGTGCTCTGCCTGGCGCAATGTGTATAATGTGCTCTGCCTGGCGCAAAGTGTATAATGTGTTTTACCTGGTGCAGTGTGTATAATGTGCTCTGCCTGGAGCAATGTGTATAATCTGCTCTGCCTAATGCAATGTGTATAATGTGCTTTGCCTGGTGCAAAGTGTATAACTTACTCTACCTGGGGCAATGTGTATAATGTGCTCTGCCTGGTGCAATGTGTATAATGTGCTCTGCCTGGTGCAATGTGTATAATGTGTTTTGCCTGGTGCAATGTGTATAATGGGCTCTGCCTGGCGCAAAGTGTATAATGTGTTTTACCTGGTGCAGTCTGTATAATGTGCTCTGCCTGGAGCAATGTGTATAATCTGCTCTGCCTGGTGCAATGTGTATAATGTGCTCTGCCTGGTGCAAAGTGTATAACTTACTCTACCTGGGGCAATGTGTATAATGTGCTCTGCCTGGTGCAATGTGTATAATGTGCTCTGCATGGTGCAATGTGTATAATGTGTTTTGCCTGGTGCAATGTGTATAATGGGCTCTGCCTGGCGCAAAGTGTATAATGTGTTTTACCTGGTGCAGTGTGTATAATGTGCTCTGCCTGGAGCAATGTGTATAATCTGCTCTGCCTGGTGCAATGTGTATAATGTGCTCTGCCTGGCGCAAAGTGTATAATGTGTTTTACCTGGTGCAGTGTGTATAATGTGCTCTGCCTGGAGCAATGTGTATAATGTGTTTTGCCTGGTGCAATGTGTATAATGTGCTCTGCCTGGCGCAAAGTGTATAATGTGTTTTACCTGGTGCAGTGTGTATAATCTGCTCTGCCTGGTGCAATGTGTATAATGTGCTCTGCCTGGTGCAAAGTGTATAACTTACTCTACCTGGGGCAATGTGTATAATGTGCTCTGCCTGGTGCAATGTGTATAATGTGTTTTGCCTGGTGCTATGTGTATAATGGGCTCTGCCTGGCGCAAAATGTATAATGTGTTTTACCTGGTGCAGTGTGTATAATGTGCTCTGCCTGGATCAATGTGTATAATCTGCTCTGCCTGGTGCAATGTGTATAATGTGCTCTGCCTGGCGCAAAGTGTATAATGTGTTTTACCTGGTGCAGTGTGTATAATGTGCTCTGCCTGGAGCAATGTGTATAATCTGCTCTGCCTGGTGCAATGTGTATAATGTGCTCTGCCTGGCGCAAAGTGTATAATGTGTTTTACCTGGTGCAGTGTGTATAATGTGCTCTGCCTGGAGCAATGTGTATAATCTGCTCTGCTTGGTGCAATGTGTATAATGTGTTTTGCCTGGTGCAATGTGTATAATGTGCTCTGCCTGGCGCAAAGTGTATAATGTGTTTTACCTGGTGCAGTGTGTATAATCTGCTCTGCCTGGTGCAATGTGTATAATGTGCTCTGCCTGGTGCAAAGTGTATAACTTACTCTACCAGGTGCAATGTGTATAATGTGCTCCGCCTGGTGCATTGTGTATAATGTGTTTTGCCTGGTGCAATGTGTATAATGTGCTCTGCTTGGCGCACTGTGTATAGGAGGTTCTGCCTGGCGCAGTGTGTATAGGAGGTTCTATCTGGTGCAATGTGTATAAGCGGCACTACTAAGTGGTGTAATGTGAATTGGCACTATTGTGTGGCCGCCCCTTCCCCACGAAGCCACGCCACTAGAACTGTCTGTTCTTTCACATATAGGAGGGGGAACACCAATTTACTTTGTGCCAAAGGGCACCAAAATGTCTAGTTACGGTTCTGGTGCAGGGTGTCCTGTATGCTACACAGCCCAGCAGCATTGTCACCCCCTCCCCCTTCCTCCCACATGCAACACTTTTGTAGTGTCCAAATCAACTCTGTGTTTTTATATTTGAATCATTAATAAGAACCTTCATTCCGATGGGCCCCAGATAAGGACAGGTAGGACCCCAATTTTTAAAAGCGAGGGGTACTTTTTTTTCGGCTCAGCGCGATCACTGATCCATATTTATTAATGTCAATTAGAAAAAAAAGGGCACAACTAGGGAGAAGAAACACTGCACACAATGGACCTGAATCAGAGGTGGACCAAATGCATGATTTTTTGCTGAGTGGCGACTGGGCTTATATGCAGGTGCAGTTTCAGCGTTCCCCTTGTGTAAGCCGAACTGTGCAAGCCCTGAGACAATGCCTGAGGACAGTGCAATTCCGCCAGTGGTTCTGAACACTCCTCCACTGGTGTGCCATAACATTCGCCAATGACACTTGCACCAGTCTATGGCAGGTAGACTGGGCTCTGTGGCTGCGGATCTGTGTTCACTGACACGCCCGTGACACTTCCATAACATGCCCATTTAGATTATCTTTTTTGTGTACACTTCAGGCAGCCACTTAGAAGCGCCCATGAGTTTGCGCTGCCAGCGACTCTTTACACAACAGCGTTCTCTGCACACAGTAAGGGGTACACATGTGCCTTTCGGGGTTTTCAGGACTTTTCACACTTGCACAACAGCAAATAATTGCACAACTGCCCAAAGACAAAGCATTATGTCTACCTCTGAATGTCTCCCAGCCTTTTAACTTTTTTCCCATTTTTGTGAAAAGGAAAATTGACAGACAATTTTACCAGACACAGGGTGAGAATCAGTAAAGCATGTTCAGTGTGTGGATACACACATTGCAGGTCATTAAGTGAAAGAATATTCTCTAGGGGACGAGAATAAAACCAAGCAAAGTTATACTGCCCGGAAAAACCCATGTTATTTTAGAGCACTACTCCAAAAGGACAACAAGACTTATGGGCCCTACACACATACCGATCCGCCGACGAGCTTCCCAAGGTGGATACGGCCGACGGGCGACCCGGCGGCGGGGAGGAGGTGACGGGGGGAGTGAAGTTTCTTCACTCCCCCTGTCACCCGGCTCCATAGCACTGCACGCTAATATGGACAATCTTGTCCATATTGGCCTGCATGCATAAGCGACGGGGCACCAACGATTAACGAGCGCGGGGCCGCGCATCGTTAATCGTTGGTGCCTACACACAGAATTATATGAACGAGTACGTTCATATCATTCTGTTTTATCTGCCAGTGTGTAGGGCCTATAAGAAATTTCCCCCATAGGCAAGGCATGCTTTCACCAAGACACTTTTGAAAGATATACCTATTAAAAAAAAGTTTTACAAAAAGAAACAAAATTTTGGTAACTACAAATTGAAATGATCCTAGGGCAGACTTGTCTTTGTGTATGTCTTCTTTGTGTCATGCAGGCAGTAGTCAAGTTCACTTCTGTTATACGTGGCACGAAAAAAAAAAAATATTCTTGTGAGCACCAAAAGGTTACAGAGAACACACATACAATGCACTCAAATCCTTATTTGGTCTGTAAGTATTGAAATATCCATTGTTTACTGTAATTTAAATACAGGACAATTTTAAAATCAAACTACAAATATCAAGAAAACAGAAGAAAAAGTCTTGTTCAAATGTAAAGTGTGTCTGTTGCATACTGTATATATAGCTAATGAAGCACCATACTGCCACCATATATTCACCATCATCATACCTGAGCTAAGCCCCCAATCTCTTTGACACAGAAGTAAAGCCTGACCAGGTCAAGGGGCTTTCTTCCTACAGCAGGCAGTGTTGCGACTGGTGTTCCTCTTTCTTCCATAAAGGTCAAGTACCGGTCCACCCACATCTTGCGCTCAGGTTCACTTCCCATCTCATACAGCTTTGTGATCTTTTCTCCGGTGGAAGTTGATGAGTTGGCTTTCTGCATTGTATGGAAAGAGGGTAAAAACAATGAAGATCACCAAATATCATTATAGACACCACACGTCTCACCTGCAGGTGTTTGTGTTTAGAAGTCAAGGTTACTAGTTATGGCACGATTAATAATAAAACAGATTTTTCTCTCCACATGTGTTGTGCACTAGAAAAAAAATGTACCACACCCAACAGTGATACTTTCTTTTAACCATTCCAGAATGTAAACAGTGTAGGCAGACCCACCTACAGTAGCATTACCTCAAATTCATAACTTGCTTTATGTATGAATCTTCTTACTTATCTTCTTACTTTTTCTACACCAGGAAACAATGCATTTACAGTACTGATGATAACTTACACTTGAGAGTACAAACCATTGGTGTAATCATTATCTTGCAGAGCCATTCCCTTTGATTAAGGCAAGGAAACTACCAATTCTATTTGCTATACTATTTAAAAGTTACTACCAAAATGTTTGCTTAACGTATGCCTCAGCCCTATAACCTTTAGTAAGCTTAATTTTCCTTTTACATGAGATACGATTTTATCTTCATAGCTTATTTCTTTATAAGGTCAAGAGTTTCAGAAATTGCTTGATATTTCATTAGGAATTAAAATAAAAAATGAAACTAACATGGAACATTATCTACAATTTCCTGAAACCATTTTTTATTTACTTCCCAACCACACTGAGTTTGGCAAGATTTTAGGAAACTGTCCCGCTATCTCATGATCAGGATGTTCTTCCCAATTTGCAGGGGGATACCCTGAAAAAAGGAAAGTTATTATAGACTAACCTTTGTTAACTCTCTATATTCGATGTCCATAGGGTCCACATGGGTGACAATGGGGTGTAGGTGGTGGTGAGGACCAGGCACCAAACAGATAAAGATTTAGATATCCCAGGATTGCTCCGGTCCTTCCCTCCTATACCCCACCTACAGCTTAAGCTCTTCAGTTTTGTCAACAAGCCCAAGGCAGGAGCAGGATAGGAGAGAAGGAAGACTTAGTACACATATACTCTCACGTACAAGAGAAGGGAACCAGTGACCAATAATGGAAACCCATAGGAGCCAGGTGCGTCAGGGTGGGCGCCCTGTGGATCCTATGGACTTCAAAGAAAGAGTTAACAAAGGTAAGTTTACCGTAACTCTCCTTTTCTGCTTCAGGGTCCATAGGGCTTCACAGGGGAGACAATGGGGATGTCCCAAAGCAGTTGTTCAAGGGAGGGGATACTCCTGAGCGCATAAGAGATTCCTGCGTCTAAATTATGCATCCTGAAAGGCAAACGTATTAAAAAGCATCAAACCTGAGAAACGTGAGGACAGAAGACCACGTAGCCGCCTTGCACAGTTCAGCAGAAGCGCCAAGGCAGGCTGCCCACGAAGGACCCACAGAGTGAGTAGAATGATCAGAGACTGAATATGGCATAGGAATGTCAGCCTGTGTGTAAACCTGTGAGATAGTCATGCAATGTCATCTGGCCAGAGTCTGTTTGTCAGCTGACCAGTCCCTCTTGTGGAATCCGTAGCGGACAAAGAGGGAATCCGATTTACGGATGGAACTGGTACGATCCACGTAGATCTGAAGGGCACGGACCACATTGAAGGAGGCCTTCCCCACCAAGAGGTCCAGGGATTGGAAGGCTGGAACCACAATTTCTTCCTTAAGGTGGAAACAGGTCACCACGTTGGAAAGGTAGCCAGGTCGAGTTTAAGGAACCGCCCTATTCCAATGAAAAATCAGAAAAAGGAAAGCAACAGGAGAGTGCTCCTAAAACTGACACCCAATCAGGCCAATGCATTAGCCAATTGGAAATGGATCTTTGCTGTTAGCCATTTGAGGTCCACTGATTCCCGAGGTTCAAACGGAGTCTCCTTAAGTGCCAGGAGAACCACTGACAAATCCCACAGAGACAGCGGAGGGATAAAGGGAGGTTGACTATGGACGACACCCTTAAGAAAGGTGCGAACATCCATCTGTGAAGCAATTCTGCGCTGGAACCATATTGACAGAGCAAGAACATGCACCTTCAAAGAGGACAGGCAGAGACCGAGATCCAATCCATCTTGAAGAAAGGCAAGGAAAAACTAAAAAAACCAGAGGGTCATAGTATCTTGCAGTGCACCACTGGAAGTATGTATGCCACACTCGATAATAGATATGGGCTAGGCCGGCTTCCGCTCTCTGGACATGGTCTGGACCACCCTGCAAGAGAAACATTTGGACCATAGGAAGGATGACTCAAGAGCCACACCATCAACGATAGATGGGCTAGGTCCAGGTGTAGACAAGGACCCTGAGACAGCAGGTCTGGTTGTAGAGGAAGTAGAAGGGGAGCTTCTA
The DNA here is from genome assembly GCF_028390025.1 of Pseudophryne corroboree. Classification (NCBI taxonomy): domain Eukaryota; kingdom Metazoa; phylum Chordata; class Amphibia; order Anura; family Myobatrachidae; genus Pseudophryne; species Pseudophryne corroboree. The sequence goes on from NC_086447.1 coordinate 618,317,540, forward strand.
TAGAGAGATTCTGGAAATCGGAGCACCAATGGCATCTTGGCCAGGGTGGAGCTAGAAACAGGACGTTGCCTCCTTCTTGTTTGAATATTTGAAGTACCCGAGGAAGGAGGAGGACTGGAGGGAAGACATACACCCGACGTATAGGTCCAATTCACAGTCAGGGTATCCATCCTTCTGATGAAACCGCCGTTTGATTTTCATGGAGAAACATGTTAAGGACATCTCACGCTGCTGTTTTTCCCTGAGATCTACACAAACACAGCACCACAGTCCGGACTCCAGCACACAGCAAACTGCCTGAATTCTGCAGCTACGAATGGCGCCCTCCCTCCCCGGTGAACTGAATAGAACACAGCCGCTCCCACCAACCACAACGGATTCCGCATGCTGACAGCCAGCCTCACATGAAACTCTAAGGAATAAGTGGTGTCAAAGTCGAAAAATATCATAATACATATGCCTTGTACTAACCCCATACACATGCCCGCTGCTCGTGCACTCAGTCCGCCGTGCATGCACATATCCGCAATTTACATAGGATCGCTCCGGCGATCATGCGCATGATATGGGTATTTACGGCGGAGTTTGTGAGCGTGTAGCGTGTTATTAGAACATTCCATATTTAACCCATATAGCGTATATTTTAGATATAGTTCCCCATGACCATGACAGCGAGTATTATTAGTTTAAACAGTTCCTGGACAGAGAGATTCGCCTTTGCATGATAGGAAGGGTCAGATAAAGGTTGGAAGGTGATGTCTAGTATCCAGCTGTAGGGTATTTTGAGGGTAACATTCCGGTGTTAGTTAGAGAAAGATCACTTGCTCCTGCGTATAGTTATGTACAAAAGTAGATTATGAACATTAACTGTATTTACTGTAAATTACATATGCGGCGGGAATCCAGAGGATACCACCCACAAGAGCAGTTGGAAAAGACATCGCCTACCTTTTCAAATCCACCTATGACCTTTGCTGTAATATGGAGACATATCTCTGTGTCCAATGAACAATGAGATTACAGTGACTATAGTATTGTGTATGCATGTTGTGTATATAAGGACCATTGTTGCCTGGCCGGTCAGAAGACTCTAAACGCTATCTGTATGACCAGCGGAGGACCGGATTCAGGTTGCGCTTGCAAATATTCTCACGTACGTACATTCTCTGTAGCCATTATTCTGTTTAGATTTACTTGTTAGCCTGTAGTGTATAAATTGTATTGTTTTTACCTTTTTGGAATCAATCCACGGAGGCCTTAGAACCCTGTGGTTTCAACTACAAACGGTGTTGTGTTTTCACTTTCCTGCCTGGGCTGTAAAGTAGATTTATCTGTATAAGGTGTATAGCATTGATAAGGTGTACGCACTGCGGATACTTTGTATCGCCAGCGCTACTTAAGGTTTAAAGGTATAACATCGTTGCAGTACTTTGCTGCCAAAGGTTTAAAGTATAAGCATATAATTACATTGTATCATTAACAAGGTTTAAAGGTTATCAATTGTGTGTGCGCTCGCTGTGTGTACTCCGTACACTCAGCGCAGCGTGCGTACGCCAAGTGCGTACCACGTGCAGGACTCTGTACGCAAATAGCGTACAAAGTGCGTAGCACGTGCACGTAGTCTAGCGGCCATAGCGGCTCAACGGTAATAGTGTACAAAGGGGTATAGCTTTGCGGTCTAAGATAATACCGACATTATCAAGTGAGGGCTCGTCCGGTTCCTTCTCATACCCGCAGCCTAGCAGAGTTTTCGCAGACTTTATCTATCAGCAAAGGGCGGAGTATCCCCTGTATACCTTCTCTTGGTCGGGGGATACAATAAGTGCTGATTAGATAAGCGTCTGCCCTGCACGGTTTGAAGGGATGCTGGAGGGATCCGTAAGGTAAGAACGCAGAAGCTATTTTTCTTTTTAAAATCTGTAAATTTCTGTTTTGGCGCCAAATGCGCACGCAACACACGCATACATCTGTATTTTGTACTTTGCATATCTGCTCACACCGTTGCCATAATCACTGATTACTAGATTTATTTTGACCTGTACTGGAAAATTTGTTGCTATTTAGTTAACATATAGAGTTAATATTTAAGGGAGTAAGTGTAAAACGCACACACAGCCTGGCCTGGTTGTAAAGGTTTTTACAGTAGAAACTGTGTGTATGTTAAGTAAGTGATTATAGTTAAATATCGCTTACATATATAGGAGTGTGGGATTTGTAGTACTGCGGACGTACAGCCTTTGTACACGTGTCTCGGACAACGTTCGGGACTGCGTACGCAACGTAAAGGCGTACACACGTGGCGTGTTTACGCAACGTGCGTACAGGTACGCCCACTAAATACAAATCACACAATAGCATTGTTTCAGTGTAGGCGATACGGTAGCCACGCGATAATAGCACAAATTTGTTCAGTTTCCAATATTTAGTTTAAAAGAACCTTCTCTTACTGTGTCACCTCTGGGACTAGGCTGTTTTATCTGAATGAAAGTTAATTTTCTGTACAGAAAAATCAAAGTGTATATGAGTGAACGAGCGTGAGTGTGCAAATAAAGGTTTTGTGAACCCAGAATTGGGGATCCCGTAGGAGACCACATCAGGTGTGTGGACACTTGGTGGCGTGGGAGTGGTTTTCTCACGTTAACATTGATTAAGGTATAAAGGAGCAATTAGTATAACAGCAGACCAAGAGGTCAGCGAAGTCAGAAATCCGCTGACTAAGTCAAGCGAAGCTCTGAATACCGTGGCCTGAAAAAGGTCAGTGGTGAGAGCGCAGCCCCGGGGGTTAGCGTAGTACCCATATAGGCCTGTTCTGAAAAGCTCCGGCTGAGGTTTCGCAGCCTGAAAAACGATTCCATTGGTCGTATAGCGGATAAGTAACAGTTACTTATACGCCGTGCGATTGTACCGCGCGTTAGTTTGTGCAATAGTTAGTTCAACTTGATACCCATTACGCCATTTGCGTAAAATCGCGGGATCATAGACGCTAATTGTACACGCAACGTGATTTGTGTAACAGTTTTTTTATTTTAAGGGAGTTTCGCTGGTCACTCAGGAAATCTCCAACGACTGATATTTACTGGGAAGGGTAAGTCACTCCCACACACTCTCAGTAAATAGAGGTTACGTAGGGCCCTAGGTTGGGTACGACCAGTGCTGCGGCAGTACTCAGGTGTATTGGCCAACGTGGGCGTGAGTGGGTGAGAGCGCTCGGAGAACTTTCACCGTCGCCTTACCTCTGAGTAATTTGGTTTTTGTAGGAATTAGCTGAGAAGGCAATACCTGCAAAGAATGGGGGCCAGTTGCTCAAGTAAGGGACGATCAACCAGGGTTCAGGTTGATATTCCGCGGCCCAAATGGTCGGCGAGGTACATAATGTGTGAGAAATATGGATCACACGCAGAGGTTTTATGCAATGAATGGGAACGTATGACTGCGGAAGATAGGGAACCGTTCCCTAGGGTAGGCAGTTTTAGTCCTGAGGTGTTGCAAAATTTAAGGAGAAGGATATGTCTAATAAGATCCAGAAAACAAAGGATTAGACATTATGATTGTTTACATTTATGGCAACAGGAGGGTGATATGCAAAGGGGATTAGCTCAAGCGGCTGGTTCCAACCCTAGCAGGAAACTGATAGCAACTGCACCACCACCACCGTACATTACAGGAGAGAAAGTGGCTACAGAGAATGGCATACTAATATATGATAAGAGTGAACTTAATAAATGTATTAATACTAACCCCTGCATGTTGTATCCCATCTTAAACTTCCCTCAGGACTGCGACCAAGAAGATGAGCCCACCACGATATCGGCACTCTCTCTAGCAGCCACCATACAAGACACACAAGTGGGCACGGCCCAACCAGTAAGAGCAGTAGCAAAGGCCCCTAGCGGAGGGACAGGTGAGGTCGTGTCCACAGGTAAGTACGGTACAGTACATTATGCAGAGACAATTGCACCTCACATTGTAGAAGCAACCCAGAATGATGTAATTGAACTGAATCCTGTCAGGGTGATCGCAGTCCCCAATGGGAAGACTGACGCTCTGGGAATCACTCCCGTCAGGAACATTGCTATGCATTGCCCCTGGTCCCGGACAGAATTGAGTACAATTATGTCTGAATTTCCCGATCCCAGGAAAGTTCTAGCCGCATGTCAGAGGTTTATTAGAGAACTAGGTAACGCCACCGAACCCAATAACAAAGATTGGCGGACAGTGCTACGGGCATGTTTGCCCTCTAATATTGACCCTGTGAAATTCATTGCTGACTGTAAATTAGATGCAGAGGTACCTCTCACTGATGAATACAATCAGGAGAACGTAAAACAGATCAATCTGCAGTTAGGAGTATATTTCCCAACTGTTGTCAAGTGGAATAAAATCTTCTCCATTAGACAAAAAGAAGGTGAAACGGCTTCTGACTATTTCCATCGAGCACTGCAGGAAACGGCTAGATACACTGGGGTCGCGGACATTAAGGAAAATGTGCATCATAGGGAGGTAGCTGTGTCCATATTAATGGACGGTTTAAAGGAAACGTTGAGAACAAGGGTACAAACCACTCAACCAAGTTGGAGAGGTATCTCGGTGGCTGCATTGAGAGTCCGCTATTGAGCATGATCAGAACATCATTAGGCACAGGGAGTCACAGGGGGATAAGCTGATGACAGTAAGTATAAAAGCCCTGACAACGTAGCCACATCAGCCTAAACCCCAGACCCCTGATGGTAAGTCGTATGTGGTAAAATGTTTTAAATGTCAGAGGGAAGGACATTACGCATGAAACTGTAATTTTAAAGACCCACATAAGGTATATCGACCCCCTAGACCAGAACATGACTCACAGTATGACGCACGTAATTGGGATCAGGGACCGCAGAGGAGGAATTACGAGCCACATGCAGGGGAAACAAGGAGGTACCCACCTAGGAAGGACTGGCAGACCTCTGGAAATTTTCAGCTACCCCCCTCACATATTGTAGCTGCCACCACGCTGCGGGAGGGTCACAACTTACAATAGGGGTTAGGCCACACCTGTAGTTTGCAGCCAGTGAAGTTGATTGCTAGCCTTGGAAATGAACCCGAGGTTACAGTTGATGTAGCTGGTAGATCACTACCTTTCCTTGTAGATACAGGGGCGGCCAGGTCAGTGTTAAATTCAACGGTAGGTAAGAAGACCACGGGTAAAACAATTTCAGCAATGGGGGTAACAGGAGTAGTGCAGCACTATCCTTTAAGTAAACCAGCAGAGATCACGATAGGGCCTTTACAGACCAAGCACTCCTTTTTGCTGGCTGCATCGGCTCCGACTAATCTACTCGGGAGAGATTTATTGTGCAAGATGAGGTGTGTCATATATTGTACTCCTGAGGGTGTCTTCTTAGATATACCCGAGAATCACGTTCAGGAAGTGCAGGATATGTTAGACACTCCACAAAGGTTAATGTCACACTCTGCTGTTATAGACAGGTGTCCATCCAAGGTAGAGGAAATGATCTCCCAGATACCGGAGTCCCTCTGGACCAAAGATGGACAAGACACTGGATTGATGGCAAATGTAGCTCCTGTAGTGGTACAAGTAAAAGACGGTAGGATAGCTCCAAAAATCCCACAGTATCCTCTGAAGCCAGAGGTGGAATTAGGAGTGTACCCAGTCATAGAGCGCTTACTACAACAGGGCATCCTAGTTAGGACGTCCAGCGCTGCCAATAGTCCCATCTTCCCTGTGAAAAAGAGTGGGGGGAGGGGTTACAGGCTAGTGCAGGATCTAAGGGGGATAAACAAGATAGTTGAGAGCCAATTCCCCGTAGTGCCAAATCCAGCTGTCATCCTCATGCAAATTCCTCCTACTGCGAAGTTTTTCACTGTCATTGACCTCTGTTCTGCTTTCTTTTCGGTCCCTCTGCACCCTGACAGCCAATACTTGTTTGCATTTACATACAGAGGAGTACAGTACACCTGGACTCGCTTAGCCCAAGGTTTCATTGACAGCCCAAGAATTTCTCCCAGGCTTTGCATGACTGTTTACAATCCCTTCAACCTGAGAGCGGATCAGTATTAATACAGTATGTGGATGACTTACTGCTGTGTTCTGATTCACTCGAATCGTCCTTGAAAGACACGAAACAGCTTCTGTTTCACCTTTCTAATACGGGACACAAGGTTTCAAAGGATAAGTTACAGTTGTGCCAAACCAAAGTGAAATACTTGGGACATTGCTTAACACAAGGACTGAGACACCTCACCGCTGATAGAATACAGGCGATTCGCGACATGACTCTGCCACAAACCCAGCAACAGATCCGCACTTTCCTAGGAATGTGTGGGTACTGCCGAAACTGGATCCCAGGGTTCTCCATACTAGCCTTACCTTTGCAAGAGATGGTCTCGTCAAACAAACCAGATCGGATTTCGCACACAGATGAGTCCGAACTGGCATTTGAGAGACTCAAACAGTGCCTATCACAGGCACCTGCATTAGGTATGCCAGATTATGGGAAACCCTTTGAATTGTACGGTACGGAGAGTGCTGGGTGTGCGGCAGGTGTTTTAACCCAGAAACATGGTGATGCCAGCAGGCTGGTAGCTTACTACAGTGCACAATTGGACACTGTAGCACGGTCTCTCCCCACATGCTTGCGAAGTGTTGCAGCGATAGCATTGCTAGTGAGTAAAAGCGAAGACGTAGTGTTAGGACACAACCTGACCATCCATACACCTCATGCAGTGTCAGCCTTATTAAATTCTGCCCAAACCAGACACGTCTCATCAGCACGGTTTACAAGGTGGGAATTAGCACTAATGGCCCCTGTAAACATCACCATAAAGAGATGCAGCGCACTAAATCCTGCAACGTATCTCCCAGGTGTGCCTGGACAGGCACAAAGGGTGAGAGATGAGAGTGATGGTGAAGGAGGATTTAGTACAGACACCGACACACATGATTGTATGGAATATCTGAACCAAACTTTCACCGCAAGGCCCGACATTAGTGACAACCCACTGGAAGGCGTAGATTTTTTTTTTTTTTTTTTACGGTAGTTGCAACAGACAGACGGACTCGGGAGACTTGTGTACTGGATACGCAGTCGTAGATGACAAAGGTATCATAGAAGCGGAACCCCTGGGCCCACCACACTCAGCACAAGTTGCTGAGCTGGTCGCCCTAACCAGAGCGTGTGAATTGGCTAAGGGTAAGTCAGCCAATATCTACACGGATTCTAGGTATGCCTTTGGAGTAGTGCATGATTTCGGGGCCCTATGACGCCTCAGAAATTTCATGACAGCAGCTGGCACACCCGTGGCGCATGCGACCCACATCAAAAGACTTCTAGCAGCGATACAGGAACCTGACAGAGTGGCTGTTAATAAGTGCAAAGCCCACATGTACAGCCAAGACCCAGTGTCACTTGTTAACAGCCGGGCAGACGAAGCTGCTAAATCAGCAGCCAGCACCCCCATAAAGACAGATATCACACAACTGATGGTATTCAATACCGTCAACACACAAAAACTAAGTGAAATGCAAAATTTGTGTTCTCCACAGGAAAAGGCAGTCTGGAGGTCAAAAGGGTATGGCCAGGAGTCCTCAGGACTCTGGACAGGGTAAGCCAGTAGCTCCCAGATCATACCTTCCAAGTTTAGCTGAGGCGGCACATGGTCTGACTCATCTGGGCAAAGAGGGAATGTGTAAGCTGGTAAGAGCCTACTGGTGCGCGCCAGGATTCTCTTCTCATGCGGGTAAGAGAGCAATGACATGTCTTACATGCTTGAGGAAGAATATTGGAAAGTCAATACCAACAGAACCATCCCATATCCCGCCAACAGACCGCCCTTTTCAGGTAATACAAATTGATTTCATACAGTTGCCACCCTGCAGAAATTTAAAGTATGTGTTGGTTTGTATTGATGTGTTTTCAAATTGGGTAGAAGCATTCCCCGCTGCCACAAATACTGCTACGTTCACTGCAAAGAAGATCGTGCAGGAATTTGTGTGCAGATATGGTATCCCTAGGATAATTGAAAGTCATAGGGGTACCCATTTTACAGGTGAAGTCTTTCAGGTTATGTGCAAACTAATGGGAATTAATAGCAAGCTGCATACTTCGTACCGCCCACAGGCGAGTGTGAAAGTGGAAAGAGTAAACAGCACTATTAAGAACAAGTTGAGCAAAGTGATGGCTGAAACTGGATTGTTGTGGCCAGAAGCTTTGCCACTTGTATTGTACAGCATCAGAACCACTCCCAGGTCCCCCCTTAACCTATCACCATTTGAGATTCTTTTTGGTCGACAACCCCATGTAATAATTGACCCCCAGGATGATTTGAAATGCAATAATGAAGTAACTGTAAAATATTTGGTTAAGATGAGCAAGCAGTTGAGGAATCAAAACAGTAATCTAAAGCTGGTGATTCCTGACCTACCAGATAGTAATTGTCATGACATTGAACCTGGGGATTATGTAATGATTCAAAATTTTCTACGCTCAGGTTGCCTTATTGACCGGTGGGAAGGACCGTACCAAGTCTTACTAACCAGCACGACAGCATTGAAGGTTGCCGAGAGAGAGACTTGGGTCCACTCGTCCCACTGTAAGAAGGTCGCTGACCCAGAGAAAGCGCGTGACAAAGAGCAGAGTGTGGAGGAAATCGTATCACTGGAGTGCTTGTTCCGGGAAGGTTGAGAGGCAGGACTGTTGTCACGGCACCTGAGCACAGAGAACTACAAGACCAGAGGCGGTTGTCGCACAAAATTTCTTTTTCCTTTTTTATTATTTTCTCCATCTCCCATTACCCTCCTTTCCCCCTTCCTTGCTCATTTTTCTCTCCCCTTAGCAAGATGGACTTACCCCAAGAGACTGCATTCCGGGTTTTCCTGTTGACCAGAGCATTCTGTTTCGGTGAGAGTACCAGAGAGGTCGAGAAAGGATCTGGAATGGGTTCTGATGGCAAAGACGGATTTGTAGAATTCCAAGAGCAACACATTCACCGAGCAAAGGCGAGTATCAGAAAACGATCTGGTAGTCATGAAACTAGGAGGCACTGTGAAGGGTTATTGGCTGAGGAAAATTGTATTTGTAGAAACTGTGAAAACATAGTTGAAGACGGGTGCATACAGAGATGTCAGTCCAGCCTTAATATCAAACATGGACCGTCATCCATTGAGTGACTATCACTCATTAGTGGGTAAGGTTTTAAACCAAACAGAATGCTGGGTGTGCTCACAAGTACCTCAAGGTCAGAGCAAGTCAGGATTAGTACCGTATCCCTTAACAATAGATGAGGTACTTGAATTAAGGGGTGGGAGACCGGTGGACAAGAAATTTAATATTTCTAGGCCCCCTAGTTTGAAGCTCCACCAATATCATGTGGATAGATCCTTAGTATGTTTCAACATTTCCAATCCCCGAAAGCCAGGAAATTGGGAAGTGACATGGAATAACCAAACCATGGCATTTTCACACAGAGCCGACAGAATGCCCGTAGACTCAGAACTTATACGCTAAATAGCCGACGGTGGGAGGTATTTTCGGTACAGGTATACGCTAGGAAGTAGAACCATGCAGGTTGGAAAAGTATCTCCAGGGTACTGTGCGCATATCATACAGCCTGATACGTGTACTGAACAGATGAGAGAGTTAGGGATAGGATTTTTCACCTGGAAGGTTTGCAATATGGTAATGTCATATTCTGTCCCATATGTTCTCCCCGATTATGCATATTTCATATGCGGGAGGAAGGCGTGTAAGTGGCTTGCCCCAAACTCAGAGGGATTGTGTTACATTGGAAGAGTGTTGCCAGAAGTGATGACCATAACCCATAATAAGATGAAAGACGTTCACCGCAATGCTCAAGCTCCTTACACTCACACTCATTATGAACACATCGTTAAGAGACACCTTATAGATAGGACAGAGCACGCAGCCTCTGATTTGATCCACGAATCCACCGGGATTCAATTCCTACTCGCGTTAGATATCACCCGTACCGCCAGAGGAATCATAAATTTTAGGTATATTCATGCGCTAGCGAACCTGATAGATAATATCACCGAGATGTATGATGACACCTTCAGGTATACTGGGAGGGAATTGCAAGCTTACAAAACGGAACTGATCCAGCACAGGATGGTTCTCAATTACATCACAGCGGTGACAGGCGGGTACTGTGTCACCCTAGCAACTCAGTATGGTGTGAAGTGCTGCACGTATATTACAAACAGCACTGATGACCCAACCGAGGTCATAGATCAAAAGATGGACGATATCTTGCAGTTGAAATGGGAGTTCCGAAGGAGACACAACCACCGGCTGGGTCTCATGGTTGAACCCACGCAATTGGTTCTCTGGTTTAGGAGAATGGGCTCAAAATGTTATCGTGAGTATAGGAAAGTTTCTCCTTTGTATCCTGGGAGTCGTCGTAATGATTGGTTTGATATTTAGATGTGTTCGATTTTTAACGCGGCGCAAGCGCAGTACCAAAGTTTTGAGTTTGAGGAGCGGGGGCATTGTTACACAAACTGATTTAATTTATGACCCTTCAATTGAGACAATGTTGTGATAAGACCTGATTCCACGGTCCGTTTCTTTCACCCGTTTCTCCTTTGTTTTTCTCCCAAGCAAAAATACATCCATTCGGAAGAAGACTTTGATGGACATTTCTACAGACGTTGAGGGACATTCTACAGACTTTGATGGACATTCTAAAGACTTTGATAGACACTTTAAAGACTTTTAAAGACTTTTTATGGACACTTGAAAGACTTTGATTACCACCCACAGCCAGGATACACCCATCCGGATAAGACTTCAACCAACACCCAAGGATGATTGCACAATTGTTATGTGAATGTATTTGTGATCCATGTCTTATCTTCATCTCTACAACCTTCAGGTAGTATCACACATAGTCGACAGGTGATATCCACATATTAGCATTCACATGTTTCCCCCCCCCCCATGTATCATCAACTAAATGTGCACCCCATTTGTAGGAACAAGAAGCCGAAAAGAGCTCGGTAGTGTTTGTTGGCCCAATTACAGACCCTTAATACGGAATAAGAAGGATTTAATGTATACTTCGCAATACCTCGAAGCTTACCTAGAACATGTACGGCACGATGATACATGCCCCTCAGACATGAAGTTCATACATACATGCTTTTACTATCCCACTAGGTCATACATTTCCTACCTACTCCTCTCCTCCTGTTATCCAATTACTTTATAGATATTGTATTGTATATTTTTCTGTTTAATGTTTAGATAGTGGCAGTTATTGTTGACTGCCAAAGTCGAAAAATTAACCCCATGCACATGCCCGCTGCTCGTGCACTCAGTCCGCCGTGCGTGCACATATCCGCAATTTGCGTAGGATCGCTCCGGCGATCATGCGCATGATATGGGTATTTACGGCGGAGTTTGTGAGCGTGTAGCGTGTTATTAGAACATTGCATATTTAACCCATATAGCGTATATTTTAGATATAGTTCCCCTAGACCATGAAAGCGAGTATTATTAGTTTAAACAGTTCCTGGACAGAGAGATTCGCCTTTGCATGATAGGAAGGGTCAGATAAAGGTTGGAAGGTGATGTCTAGTATCCAGCTGTAGGGTATTTTGAGGGTAACATTCCGGTGTTAGTTAGAGAAAGATCACTTGCTCCTGCGTATAGTTATGTACAAAAGTAGATTATGAACATTAACTGTATTTACTGTAAATTACATATGCGGCCGGAATCCAGAGGATACCACCCACAAGAGCAGTTGGAAAAGACATCACCTACCTTTTCAAATTCACCTATGACCTTTGCTGTAATATGGAGACATATCTCTGTGTCCAATGAACAATGAGATCACAGTGACCATTGTATTGTGTATGCATGTTGTGTATATAAGGACCATTGTTGCCTGGCCGGTCAGAAGACTCTAAACGCTATCTGTATGACCAGCGGAGAACCGGATTCGGGTTGCGCTTGCGAATATTCTCACGTACGTACATTCTCTGTAGCCATTATTCTGTTTAGATTTACTTGTTAGCCTGTAGTGTATAAATTGTATTGTTTTTACCTTTTTGGAATCAATCCACGGAGGCCTTAGAACCCTGTGGTTTCAACTACAAACGGTGTTGTGTTTTCACTTTCCTGCCTGGGCTGTAAAGTAGATTTATCTGTATAAGGGCCCTCATTCCGAGTTGTTCGCTCGCAAGGCGATTTTAGCAGAGTTACACACGCTAAGCCGCCGCCTACTGGGAGTGAATCTTAGCTTCTTAAAATTGCGAACGATGTATTCGCAATATTGCGATTACACACCTCGTAGCAGTTTCTGAGTAACTTCAACCTTACTCGGCATCTGCGATCAGTTCAGTGCTTGTCGTTCCTGGTTTGACGTCACAAACACACCCAGCGTTCGCCCAGACACTCCCCCGTTTCTCCGGCCACTCCTGCGTTTTTTCCGGAAACGGTAGCGTTTCTTCCCACACGCCCATAAAACGGCCTGTTTCCGCCCAGTAACACCCATTTCCTGTCAATCACACTACGATCGTCAGAACGATGAAAAAGCCGTGAGTAAAAATCCTAACAGCATAGCAAATTTACTTGGCGCAGTCGCAGTGCGGACATTGCGCCTGCGCATTAAGCGGAAAATCGCTGCGATGCGATAAAACTTACCGAGCGAACAACTCGGAATGACCCCCAAGGTGTATAGCATTGATAAGGTGTACGCACTGCGGATACTTTGTATCGCCAGCGCTACTTAAGGTTTAAAGGTATAACATCGTTGCAGTACTTTGCTGCCAAAGGTTTAAAGTATAAGCATATCATTACATTGTATCATTAACAAGGTTTAAAGGTTATCAATTGTGTGTGCGCTCGCTGTGTGTACTCCGTACACTTAGCGCAGCGTGCGTACGCCAAGTGCGTACCACGTGCAGGACTCTGTACGCAAATAGCGTACAAAGTGCGTAGCACGTGCACGTAGTCTAGCGGACATAGCGGCTCAACGGTAATAGTGTACAAAGGGGTATAGCTTTGCGGTCTAAGATAATACCGACATTATCAGTGGTGAGCACAAAATTGTTTGGTGGTCGGGGGAGGTAGTAGCATAGCGCCCATCGTTTATACAGCTGAACATTCACCATCTAGTGAACACCATTCACATTCCCTAAAACAAATTGGGACTTTATCATTTGCTTTGGAGCGAACCAGCCACACTGATCTTTTGGATGTGGACATCTGTGCAATATACAATTGGGATACAGTATATAGCAGCGTGTAAATAATATCAGCGGTGAGAATAATTATTTTATGAAAATATGCATTGTATTTTTTATGCTTTTATTTGTGATTGAATAAAATGTTTATATAGTAATGATCGGTATCTAGTGCTCTCTTGTGATATTGCATGTTTCACAATTACTTTGTATCTATTTGAGTCTCGCAGAATACTCATGTGGGAGCAGCTATAAGTATATAGATATCAGTATATCAATTCTATTACATAAACTGGGTGACCAACAACTTTATTTTGTGCCTTATATCAGAGCGCCTGATTTGATAATTTTAGGAGTCATAATTATCAAGCACTAGGGTATCCAAGAAGGCTGCTTTGGGATCTCTTGTTCAAGATCCGTATACGGGAACCTTGTGGTTGTGTTGGTAGGGAATGAGGTTCACGTTAGTCAGACTGCACTTGTCCACCAAAAGCTGGAAGACCTCTTGGTGTAGAGCCCACTTGTTGGAGTGCATGTCGTGACGGCTGAGGAAGTCTGCTTCCCAGTTGAGGATCCTGGGAATGAACACTGCTGAGATGGCCGGGGGATGGTGTTCGACGCAACAGAGAATGTGAGCCACTTCATGCATTGCTAACAGACAGCAAGTGCTTACCTAATGACTGAGGTAGGCCACCACAGTGGCATTGTCGGACTGGACCTGTACCAGTCTGCCGTGGAGAATGTCCTGTGCCAGATTGAGTGCTCTGAGACAGCTTGTCGTTCCAGGACGTTGATTGGTAAACAACTTTCGGCGGGAGTCCAACAGCCCTGAAAGGAGTGTTGACTGGTCACTGCCCCCCAGCCGTGGAGACTGGCATCTGTGGTAAAGAGTACCCAATCCGGGATCCAGAAGGGTCGACCTTTGTCCAAGTGAGATGTCTGGAGCCAAAAGACTAGGGACAGTCAAACCTCCAGAGGGAGAACCACTGTCTGGGTCCTGATCAAATGTGGTATTCAACTCCATCTGGACAGGATGAGGTGTTGCAGGAGTCTGGAGTGGAACTGGTCATATTCCACCATGTCAAAGGTGGAGACCATGAACCCCAAGACTTGCATGTCTGAGTGGATTGACACTGAGCGACTGTGAAGCAACCTGCATACTTGGTGCTGTAATGCAGAAATGTTGTCTGCTGGCAGGAAAATTATTTGTACCTGAGAATCCAGGAGAGCTTCCAGATGTAACATCCTTTGGACTTTTTCCAGTTGATAAGCCATCCGTGACTCTGCAGGAAGGCAATAGTAAGCTGAAGATGGTGTTGAAGGACCTCCGAAGAGTGTGCTAGGATTAGTAGGTCATCCAGGTATAGGAGTATTCTGACCCCCTAATGACACAACTGTTCTGCCATAACAGCCATAATTTTGGTAAAGACCCTGGTAGCAGCAGAAAGACCAAAGGGCAGTGCCTATAATTGGTAATGTTGCTGAAGGACAGCAACCCGTAGAAACCGCTGAGAGGGTGCTAAAGGTACATGCAGATAGGCATCCTGACTGTTCAGGGACACCATAAAGTCCCCAGGCTCCATAGCTAGGACAATAGAGCGGAGGGTTTCCATAAGAAACCGGGTAACCTTGATAAATCTGTTGAGGGTTTTGAGATTGAGGATAAGTCGATGATACCCATAGGGTTTCTGAACCAGGAGCAGGCTACAGTAAAAAAAAACACGTTGAGAACAAGGGACTAAGGTTACTACTCCTGATTGCAGAAGGGACCAATTGACCTTCTGGAAGGCCAAGGCCTTGCTCGGATCCAATGGGGGGTGGGGGGGAGGCTGTGCAAAAGAATTGCTGAGGGTGGCATCTTTGGAATAAGACTGTGTACCTGTTAGAGACTACTTCTTGCCCTCAGACGTCTGTGGTAGTGTGATGCCAGGAGTGTGCGAATTGAAGAAGTCGGCCTCACACCCTGGGATCTCCCAGGAGGAAGCCCACTCCATCAGGCAGAGGTATTATCTTCAGACTTGACAGTTGGACGTCTGGCAGCCCAGGCCTGCTTGGTCCTGGGCTTAGCGGACTTTGTAGATGTCGATTGCCGTGGTAATGACTGTCCTTTAGCTTTGCATTGGGGGAAAATAGGACTGAAAGCTAGATGTCCAAGCCCATGGAGCAGATGCTGAAGGCAGGAAAGCAGTTTTGGCGGCCACCAGAGTAGCCATGATTTTGTCCAATTCAGCACCAAAGAGGATATCCCATGTGTAAGGCAGCATTTCCAGGGCCTTCTTGGAATCCGTGTGTGCTTTCCATGAGTGTAGCCAGAAGATGTGATAGGCTACTACTGAGGCAGCAGACACCTTGCAGGCCAGGAGACCTGTAGCCAGAACCGCTTCCCCTAGATAGGATGCAGCATCACTAATATGCATGATGTTAGCAGCCTTAAGTTCCCGGGGAATGCAAGCAGGAAGGCCTTCCTCCAGAGCCTCTGCCCAGCTCTCAATGGCTTTGGCCACCCAGGCAGCGGCCATAGCATACTATGGTAGGATACAGCGCAGCTCAGAAGAAAGAAGGAATGGTCATAGCATACTTAACAACTCCTGTAAGGGAATGGACAGATTTGAGATGGGCTTTAATCCTCCTATCCGTAGTCTCCTTTAAGGAGGATGTTGCAAGTATCGGTAAAGTAGAAGTTTTAACCAGACGTGCCACAAGGAAACCCACAGCTGGGGGAACTTCCCACTTAGCACAATCAGCCGCTGGAATAGGGTATAAAGAAGCCAGGCGCTTTCGGAGATGAAACATTTTACCAGGGGTACTCCATGGTTCATGCATTAGTTGTGCAAGATGCTCAGACTGAAGGAATGCAGCCTTAACTACCTTCTGGCACTTAAACAGCTGAGCCTTTTTAGGTGAAGAAGCAGGCTCCTCTTCTTTTACTAGAAGAATAGATTTGACGGCCCTTACTAGTGCCGATACATCTAGGGTAGACTGACACTCCTCCTCCTCCCCTGAGGTGGACTCAGTTAGACATCTGCTTCTCCAGATGACGCTTCAGAATCTGAAAGCTGAGTAGACTGTGAAGATGGCACAGCACGCCTTTTTCTGTTGAAAAGCAATAGAGGTACTGTAGTAGCTAGACTCTGTACTTAGGTAAAAAGCACATCCACCCAGGAAGGGGGCATAGCTGTGACTGGTTAAGCAGGGAGTACCTGCTGAGGGAATCCTATATGGGGAGCCATCGTGGGGGTTGGGAGGCAGTCCGCTATCTGAACTAGTATTTGCGATAAAGAAGACCAGGGGAGATCTTGCACAGGAGCTGGAGGGGCTGGCTGGTTAGGTGGAATATCTTAAACTGCACACAAACCATCCTGTACAATGTCCTGAAGGGAAAATCCCACTGAACAGGACTTGCATGAGACCAGCACAGGAGAAGCAGTCTCCTTGTGACCCTTGCCTTTGCTAAACATAGCTGCAGGGATAGGATAGCACACAATATGGCACTAGGAAGTAAGCAACAATAACAGTACTGTGACAACCTTCCTCCACACTGTAGTTGTGAAGTCTGACAACCCCTAAACACCTGGTCGAAGGGTCGTTGGATGAAGCAGAAGGGAAAGGTATAAGCTGATAGAAGAAATTATCACACAGCAGAGCTAGCACAATTCACAGACAATGCAGAATACAATATAAATAATTGCAATGGGCACTAAATCAACTACACAGATCGCAGTGGCTGGTAGGATATAGCGCTGTATAACCTGGCTCCTAGGAGAGGTATGCAGGGAGACAGGACCCAGTGTTCCCAGAGACCTGTAGCTACTTTAATAGAATGGCTGCCGTAGGTCTCTGAGGGGGAGGGAGGAGCAGCTCGGCGGCAGGAAGACCGCAGTAGAATGGCGCCCTGAGCTGGGATAGAGGCCACAGGGAAAGGGCTGCCCTCCCCTATGCTGACTTCAACCATCAGTTCCCTGGCCTCAAAGTCCTAAGACCAGATGTAGGACTACATCAAAGACGTCTTACCTGTCCCCTTGTGGTCCGGCTGCAGACTACGGTCCTACCATGGAGCCGTACTAGCCAGTTCCCCAGGGACTGCCTAGCACTACTAGCTCAATCTTTGTAATGAAAAGAAATCATAAAATAAAGCTTGGGCTGCTTAATAGCAGCCTACTGTTTAACGGTGATCCGGCTTCTGTCAGCACCTAAACGAAACCAAAGAGCGTGAGCTGTGGGCGGGGTATATGGGGAAGGACCGGAGTATCCTGGGATAGCTATAGCTTTTACGGTTTGGTTCCCGGTCCTCAACACCACCTACACCCATTGTCTTCCCTGTGGAGAACTATGGACCTTGATAAAACAGATCAAGGCAGTAAGCGCAACCAGAATTTTTCCATTGACGGACTAAAACCAAAAAATTTCTAGTAATATTGGTTTGGTGAGCAATAATTGAAGACTTTACAAACGTTTTCCATAGAGAGATTAGAACATTATAGAGCTTGGGTAACTATATACAGGTATAATATTTACAAGTGTATTTTCTTTTATACTCTTTAAGAAATAACAGCCCAGCACATTTTAAAGTGCTAATTAACATTTTCTGATATATCGATTGCATATTAACTTCAAAGTATTGGCCTCATATTATAGTGCACACATTTCATTTTGATCAAGTTTTTAAAAAAAAGAAAGGAAAGACAAAAATAAATATAAATAATTCCTGTAAAAAAACAAACAGAAATACCAAAACATTTATAAAATAAGATCCTTAAAGCATGCTCACAATAGTTAGAGTTATATCCAAATATAAAATAACAAAACAGGGCCACTTACAGGGCTCGATGGAGTCTTTGGCCAGCCTGGGCTGTTAATGCTATCACTTTCATCTCCATGAAAGGAGGAGATGCTAGCAGAGCTTGGGGACAAAGGGGAAGAGACTGGCAGGTGGCCTGGGGTTGGGGGCTGAGATATACACTGTGAGCTGTAGCTATCCTGTGGTAGAAGAATACAGAGCAAAATGTGACAATAGCAGGGCGAACCTAAAAGAGATAGATCAACTGGTAATGCAAAAATGTTGCATGTATGGAAAAAAGGGTGAGGTAAAAAGACAAGCATATAAGATGCATGAGCTCAAGATTGTTAATTTGTTGACTAGCGATTAGTGCACATTTGGCAAGATGCTTGGCTAATGTTACTGAGCCACCATGCTTACACCAAGCAAATATGAAATGCTTAAACATGGACTAAAAAGATAAAGCTGCTTGCCCTATGTTTGAATGGGGAGGGGGGGAGCAAATGATTATTTCTGCCTATAGTGCTGTTTAGACGGCCAACAATAGAAGCTTAAACTGAAGGCAAGAAGGGAAAAATGACTGCAGTTTAGAAACCAGGCACAAGTGTCTCTTCCAAAACCCACCAGCTCGATATCCCCAAGCTCATATTCACTCCATTGCTTTAAGTATAAATGCCATTAAAAGTAGTAACTTTCAAATCCAGACCATCTAAACAAATACAGGCCCGCAACATAGATGAAGACCACATGCATGAGAGATTCAAACAAAAAAAGGGAAACTCAATAAGAAAATGGAAGACAATATGAATGGCATAGCAAGGCCGCACAACCACTACCACATGCAGAAGGAATACCTTTGTCTTTGTTTCAGGGGGAGGTGGTCCATCCTCTTTGCCATCAAGCTTGAGAGAAGAAGGCAGCTTAGACTCACCGGGGTTCATCATGTCTGCAAGACCTAAGTGACCTAAGGAAAAGTTAAAAAAAACTTTTTATTAACATAGGCCACAAAGTCCAACCTAGCTTTCATGAAACAAATAACAAATTAAAATGTACTGAGGAATCAAGTGGTAGCTGAGCAACACTGTGTAAGCCTCGAAAACTGACCTTGGCTCTCCCCCTTAGATCACACTCTGGAATAAGATATTTAGTGCAAACATTTTGTGCTGGCATCAAGAAAAGTTCTTAGGGGGGAATTCAATTTCCCGATATCAACGTAATGTGCCAATTCGGAAGGATCAAGTACATTGTGTCTCCAGACACTGTACGTTTTCCCTTGCACCACATAGAGGTGTAAGGGAAAACTTGCGATGTATGGGCTACCATAATTATTGGATATGTTCACAGCTGGTCATTGTGGATGAGCTCGGTAGCACACTGCCAGCAATAGAATTCCCCTATTCCAACCAGCAGCACAGTCATACCCCCATACAATGTTTTCTGAGATCCAGTGTGAAAAATGTTGAGGCGTTCACTTCAATGTCCTTCAGCGCTATGGGGGAGATGTACCAAAACTTGGTCAGAGATAAAGTACAGACTAATCAACTCTTGACATTTTATCAAACACAGCCTGCAAAATTACATTTATTAGCTGATTGGTTGGTACTTTATCTCTCTCCAATGTATGATACATCTACCCTTATGAACACTAGTGATTTTCTAGCTAAAAATTGTTAGTATTGCCAGTGTGATGCCAACTATAAAGTGGGAAAGGTTTCCTCATGTACTGAATCTATAGATTCTTTGCAAATCATCTTATGGCCACTTCTGCATTAAGGTACAGTTCTACAGTATACAACTTAACCCTGTTTCCCACGATCCCACAATACTCAAGACTATTTTGATTTAACCATCTGTGCTCAAGCATGGCTATCTTTAAAACCTCAAATTGTAGAACTCCGTTTTGGAAATTCTAGCTTATTTGTTCACTAGTGAATTAATAGGACACGTAGTTTATTGCCCAAGTATGCAAACGGTTTTCCTCCACAGTCAAGAACAAAGCAAAAACAAGGGAAAGGTAGTATTCTATTCAGATATACATCATAACAGATATGCAAATATACTACAAAAAGCTTACAATATGTACATATATATTATTTTGAACAAATGTATATTTTTTCATTTACTGCCAGAGTTTATGTTTGTAATTTTTCTCGAATACCACATTAAAGTGTTTCAGTAGAAGAACTGCCTATATTATTTAGGGCATATGGCTTTCATATTTAGATAACAACAAAGGACTACAGAAAAGTATTATTAACTTTTACTGCCCAATGTACATCCTAAAACACGACCATGCCAGATCAGCCAATCACAAAGTAGCAGACCAGAGAAGAACAGGAAAAAACCACTTAATGAATGACTTCTAGCAATCAGGCAAATGAACACAGAAAAAAAAATATCACAGTTTGAGTTTGTCTTCTACAAATGATTATTGCACATAGTCGCGTATTACTGTGTTTTAGAAAATAATTAGATTTAATTACAGCAGTGAGAGCTTATGCAGGACCCTGGCGAACAAACTGGCAATCACCACAGTGCTAATTTGCTAATATCTGAAGCATCGCTGCAGGTTTGTAATAACCATATTACTGCCAAAAACACTACCCAGCCATGTGCTATGTGCATTTACAATTATGTGTTGTTTATCAGGCAGGAAACCAATTTTTATTTTATTGCAGTGGAAAAGTAACTGTACTATGCTATGCTGATATTAAGTGATCTGGACAGCATGCGCCTAATCTTGCTCTACAATCAGAGGTGGGCACAGCTGAAACTAATAATGTAGATCTGTAGTTAGCAGTAAAATGTTATTTATTATGTATTGTAGAAGCATTCTTTAAAAAAATAAAATGCTAATACATCCATTTTATACCACACTTTCATTGTTTTGCCCCTACTCTTCTCACAGTTTCCACTCAACACAGTTATGTGATCTTTTCTAGTTACAGATCAGTAGGTTTTCTGCTTGCCTTATGTAACTTTTATCTGAAAGGTTTGGGCCACATTACAGGAATCTAAGATGTCTATGTATAGCCAAAATACTATATGCCAATTATACCAATAGGGCAATTATACCAAAGGGGCAGACTAGATGGGCCAAGTGGTTCTTATATGCCGTCAAATTCTATGTTTCAAATTCTATCTGAACAATATGCTGTATATAAAAGGTAATTAAAACCACTTAACTGACGATTTATTTCGCCGAAAACCGCTCCAAAATTGTTGGGTTTTTTTTTTATGAGTGAATTAGGTGAAGAACATGAATTCAATCCTATCCCAAATGATATTAGATTTAAAAAAAATGAGGATAAAAAAAAATAAAAAAAATAAATATATATATATATATATATATATATATATATATAGCAAGAACAGCAGGTGCGGCACTCCAATGAATTGAACACACGTTATTCAAGAATTACAACGTTTCAATGGCCTTTTGTGGCATTTTCGTCAGGTAAACAAAAGAACACACAAACATCTTACCTTAAATAGGCATCACCCTGTGTAACACAAGGACGCCGTGGCGGGGCTCCGCGCCCGGCACCCGGCGCATTCGTGATGACGTCACGGCGCTCAGACGCGAGACCTCAAGCGTGACAACGCCATCACCATAGTTACAAATGACAACAATAGACATACAGCCAGCACTAGGTCAGGTTAAGATCACAATAACAGGATACCGTGCATAAACAATGTCACAGCTAATTAAAGTAATCACAAAAAGATAACATAATGCACTAATACTCATATTTATCATACTAAAAATGCACAATAAATGACTATTAGAACTAGCAAGCATGGTCACAATGCAAAAACTGGCCATATATAGATAGTAACATATACGGCTAAACGGTTAAATAGTACGTCATATAGCAGCATATCATATATATGAACAAGACGTATTCACATACTAATGCGCCAACAAGTACTACATAAACAAAAAATGCTAATACAGTGCAACTAATTAGTCACTATTGGCCAAAACATTAATGCCTGAATGTTCATTAAGGCCATTAGGGGCCACTGTACCCAATCTGAAGATCCAGCGTGCCTCACATTGTAATAGGTTAATATTGCCACCTCGTAAAGACTGCGGGATATGATCTATCATTCTGTATTTTAAAGTGGTAAGGTTGTGGGAAGCAGGCAGGAAATGCCTTGCCACTGGCTGATCACTCTTACCAACAGTTAAAGCAGTCTTAATAGCCGAACGGTGAGCGGCCATCCTATCTTTAAAGGGGTCTTACCTATATAGGATAAGCCGCACGGGCAGATGATCTGATATACAGTGAACTTAGACTTACAGGTAAGTCTGTGCTTAATATGCATAGTCTTACCTGTTTGGGGATGGTAAAACGTGTCACCTGGAATCAAAAATTTACAGGTGACACAGGTACAACGTATGCAACCCAACTTGCCTCTATAGATATCAGGGGCTGGCACAGAAATGTCCGCTTTAACTAGAATGTCACGTATATTGCGACCTCGTTTGTGACAGGGCATCAATTGGGTATCGGTCAAATGGCAATCAGGGTCAGATTCAATCAAGGGCCATAATTTTTTAGAAACTTTATTGATAGTACCACTAGCCGTGGTACATTGAGTGACCCATGGAAGAATATTGCGTTCTTTCTTATTGCTAGGTTGCAATAATTCCATCCTATCCATATTAAGGAGCCTATTTTTAGTTTGTTGCAACAAGTCAGGATCATATCCTCGTTCAAGAAACTTAGATAATAAATTATTAATCTGTATTTCAGCTTGTCTATTATCAGATGTAATCCGTCGAACACGGATGAACTGGGAATAAGGCAATCCTGAAATTAAAGGTCTAGGATGACAACTAGAAAAAGCCAACAAATTATTGCGATCGGTTGGTTTGGAATACAAATTGGTGGAAATAACGCCATCATGGATGGATATAGCAACATCCAAATAATGGATCTCAGAAGGGCAAGAACAAAAAGTGAATTTAACAGGACAATTACTTGAATTATGTAAGTTGATATGACTAATTAGATCGTTACTATCGCCTTTCCAGAAGACAAGCAAGTCGTCTATATAACGACAAAAGAAAACAATCCTATCAGCAATGGAGGCTTCAGAGAAAAATACGTCCTGCTCAACTTCAAACATAAAAATATTAGCGTATGAGGGGGCTACCGCCGCCGCCATCGCACAACCAATCAGTTGCAGGTAGAAAGACCCGTCATACAGAAAAAAATTACGCGTAAGGATAAATTTAAGTAATCTTAGCACAAAAGGTATTGCAGGACCACTATAGGACAAATGACCATCCAAGAATCGCCCCACAGCTACCAACCCCAAATCATGGGTTATGACGGTGTACAGGCTGGTTACATCGATGGTGAACATAGTAACATCATTATCCAACCTAGGAAGGGCCAGTAGTTTAACAAGTAAAGATGTAGTGTCCAGCAAGTACCTCGGATGGTCTCTGATAAAAGGTTGTAAAACACTATCAACATACACTGAAGCCGGTTGTGATAGACCACCCCGAGCAGCAATAATTGGTCTACCCGGGGGGGTCTATCACAGACTTGTGTATTTTGGGGGTAGTGTAGAATAATGGTACCAACGGAAAGGTAGGAAGCAAAGCTTTGCACAATTGCTCTGAGATAAGTTCATTAGTCAGAGCTTCTTGTAGAATTGCTGCCAATTCCGTCTTGAAAAGACCAGTCGGATCCTGAGGAAGCAGACGATAGGTAGAAGTATCATCCAGATGTAGGGCCACTTGAAGTTTATATTTAGCCAAGTCCTGAATAACCAGGGCACACCCCTTATCAGCCGGCCGAAATATTAATTCTTTATTGTTAGCCAGGGTTTCCAAAGCTTGCTGTTCAATAGATGTTAAGTTATGGCGCTGCGGAGGTGTTTTGGTTAGTGCTGACTGTACATCCTCATTTAGCAGTCGCATGAAGGTTTTAATGGACGGATTAAAGGATTGTGGCTCAAAGGTCGATCTAGGGATGATTTTAGAAAGCTGAGGCGGAATTTTATCTGCAGGCAGCTCATCAATAGTAGTTACAGGCGGTGCATTACGTTTACCACAAAACTCCCTGAGTTTCAATTGTCGGTGGAGTCTATGTTGTTCAATATTCCAGTCTAGTCTATTGAACCTAGACGTAGGCACAAATGATGATTCTGCCGGAGATAGCTCATAAGAAGACAGGTTAACAATCAGGCTTTCTTGGTCTGTTTTCTGCCACGTCCCTTGCCTTTTCCTTTGGCCGCCCCTCCTTGTGTATTTGCGGTGGCGCTGGAATATTGTGCCCGCATGGTGACTCCTAAAGGGTCTAGTTGTCCACGGTGGGCACCCCCTGGGCCACTTCTCTCGTTCTCACTAGCTGATGAGTTGAATTCTGTAGAGGAATCCTGCTGACTACCTCCTTGACGTCTATTACGCCGGAAAAATGGCTTCCTAGGCTCGGAGCCTCGTGTTGAATAAGTCCATTGATAGACTGTATTGTGTTCATAGTCTGCATCGACCTTTGCTTGTTTGGATCTTTTAAATTTGATAAGATCTCTCTTATATACCTGTAATTGTGCATTTCATTTGGTATACCAATCAGTGCCGGTGTCCTCAACAAGGCTAGGTTTGTGAATTGCTTCAAAAGCAGCTATCTTTGTTTTCAGCGTTGCGACCTCTTTGGTAGAGAATTCAATGATTAAAAGCATTAGGTCGAAAGAGCACTTATTAGTAATGGAGACCCATTTTCTGCAGAAAGCAGGGTCATATTTCCCAATGGTAGGGCCATTACGAACCCTTAAGCCCCTAGGGATCTTTTTGGCTCTATGATAGTCGCTCAAAGAAAGTGCATGGAAGTGATAATCAATTTCACGTCTATTCAAATGTAAAAGTTCACGGTAAATATCATCAAACGGTAAAGCCTCGTCCTGTTGAGTTAGGGCACCAGCACATAATATAGCGTCGGCTTCAGCTTCGGAATATGTGTAAATATCACCAATAGGGTAAGCGGTAAAGGCTGCCCCAGTCTGGGCAGGTATAGCAACAGGTTCAGTCATAGTAATTTAAAGTGCAAATAGTGCTAATCAAACTCTGTCCTAGTGCAAGTACTGCAATCAAACACCAATCAGTGAAAGAATTCAAAAACCATATGAAAGTCCATAGATAAACAGAAGATGATACCTGGATAAATACTTTAGGGGTGCCCTGACCAGAAATCCACAAACATGGAAATCAATGTAGAGAATCAGCAGGGGTCCGACACAGCCACTTAAATAGTTACCACACTGGGTGCCTTCACAAGGAGATAGTCAGCAAGAACAGCAGGTGCGGCACTCCAATGAATTGAACACACGTTATTCAAGAATTACGTTTCAATGCCCTTTATTTTGTGGCATTTTCGTCAGGTAAACAAAAGAACACACAAACATCTTACCTTAAATAGGCATCACCCTGTGTAACACAAGGACGCCGTGGCGGGGCTCCGCGCCCGGCGCATTCGTGATGACGTCACGGCGCTCAGACGCGAGACGCCGGACCTCAAGCGTGACAACACCATCACCATAGTTACAAATGACAACAATAGACATACAGCCAGCACTAGGTCAGGTTAAGATCACAATAACAGGATACCGTGCATAAACAATGTCACAGCTAATTAAAGTAATCACAAAAAGATAACATAATGCACTAATACTCATATTTATCATACTAAAAATGCACAATAAATGACTATTAGAACTAGCAAGCATGGTCACAATGCAAAATTGTTGGTTTTTTTTATGAGTGAATTAGATGAAGAACATGAATTCAATCCTATCCCAAATGATATTAGATAAAAAAAAAATGAAGAATTTTTTTTTTATATATATATGTTTTAAATATTTTTCAAACATCGAAACATCAATCGGGAACATCGCAACCATCGGAACATTACAGCTTTCAATTTGAAAGCCGGGACAGCCTGCAGGTATACGGGGGGTGGCTTGGGAGGGTTCATTTACACTCCCTAGCGGCTGCCATTGTCTGCAGCCGCTGGAGGGGGGGGATCCTGCCGTGCTGACCGATCAGCAGTGATCGGCAGCACGGCAGACACAGGGGGAGAGTGCAGGGAGGCAGAGGGACCCTCTGACAGCAGCAGTGGAGGGAAGTTTCCCTTCCCTGCCGCTGCTAACACTGCTTATCTGACTAGTCGCATCCTGTGCAACCAGGTCAGATAGAGCACTTGCAGGCATGGTCGCATCTGATGCGACCATGCCAGACAAGTGGTTAAGAAGCTCATGTATGTTACATCAACATGAAAAATATGTATTGGGAACATTTTTTTCATAGGAAGATAGATGTTAGAGTGCCTATAATGTAAAACAAAATACTCCAAAACACTGTAAAACTGCTGAAAACATTAATTTAAACAAGTTAGCATAATCCACTTGACCAACTGTTTTTGCTTTCTGGCTTTGGGAGCAAATGGTTAATTGGCTGGTTGAAACGGGAGCAAATGACAACTAGTTGCCTGGTTGAAAAGAATCTTTAGGTGTATGGCCAGATTAACAGTGCCTGTTCACCAGGTCTCCTCACCGAATTACAAGTAAAATAATTAGATCCACCTTTGGATCTTTTAAAATGTGTCAATAGTTAATATACCTATGCTTCAGCATATGGAAAACATGCAGTATGTCTCGAGGACTGGATTTGAGGAGAACTGAATTAAGACACCAAGGCGCTCAAAAATGAAGTCACAGTAAAACAACTGGTGCTTACCGAATGAAGAAGTATGTAAAGCACTCTCAGTGCTATACAGAGTGGATGTCTTATTTATTGATGACTGATTTAAATTTAAAAGAAAATTTCCTTCATGAGTTCTACACTGTATGAAATCTTGTTACTTATTTGAATACAAACCTCTCATGCCCTGGTGTTAAGGAACCACCTGATGCGGTCACCTGGTAGCGTTTGCTGGGCCCATATTTTTGACAAAAAATGATGCTAAGCATCCCAATGTTACTCTATGTTATATTGCAGAGCGTATCTCCTATATATTAGCCCTGTGACTCTGTGCCTGGCCCTCTAACGCTGGGCGGAGTCTCAGATGTGGGCTAATCTACCGTATGCAGATCAGTGACGGCTGCCAGACACCCTGCACCTTCTCGGCGCACATGTCCCCAGTCTTCCATCGTCCCCCCGCCGAAGATGTCAGGGCGGGAGGCGACTCTCTGTCTGACGCCGAACGGATCCACTCCCCGCCTGAGCCCCGGCGCCTCTCCCCTGCCGCCTGTCACAGTACCCTCTTCAACAGCCTGCCCCAGCGAGGAGACAGGCAACCCTGCAGTGCGCTCCTATTGCCGGCACAGCCCTCCGTCCGGTGCTCCCGCTAGAGCGGGTCCCCGCTCCGGACATGATGGCTGCCTAATGTGCCCAGTGCGGGCCGCTGCATGTGGGGCAGCTGGCGGGGGGAGATGTCAGGCAGAGCGGCACCCGCGGCAGCAGGGACACCGCACACTGCTGTGCTCCCCGGCTGCCTGGAGGGGGGGGGGAGAGGAGATGTGGGGGAGATGTGCGGCAGAGTGGCACCTGCGGCAGCAGGGACACCGCACACTGCTGTACTCCCTGTCTGGCCGCCACACAGTTACCCTGACACTGAGCCCGGGTGGCCTGCGGCCCTGCTGCTGCTGAGAGATGGCATCCTTGGGGCAGAGAGATTAGCAGTGTAACTGATAGCTGCTAATGATTACCCTCCAACTACCTTGCTGCCAGGTACAGTACCCGCAGCGGATCCACCGTCCACCGCACCTGCCCTGACCCTCCCCCATACGCAGTGCCTCCGTAACTCCTACCCCATCCACAGTCCCCACTCCCCTCCCACCACCGCAGCACCTCCCAACCCCCTACCACAGCCCTCCATGCATCCGCCCCCCTCCACCCACATCATCTACAGACACCCTCCCCCATACGCTGACATCCCCCACAACCACCCCCAGCGCCTCCTGATCCCCTACCCCACCTGTGGCACCCCCACACCCACCCATCCACCACCTGCAGCGCCTTCCGACCTTTCCACCATCCGCTGCACCACCACCCCTCCCCCACATGCAGCGCCTCCAGACCCCCTACACCACCCACGGCCCCCACTCCCCTGCCCCTCCCTCAACCACAGATCCTCCCACCTATCAGCCCCCCCCTCCACCCACAGCCTCTACAGACACCCTCCCCCATCCGCCGTCAACCCCCACAGCCACCCATCTCCCACCCGCAGCGCCTCCTCACCACATACCACACCTGCAGCACCCCCGCACTCGCCCATCCACCACCCGCAGTACTTTCAGACCCTTCCACCATCAGCCGCACCTGCCACTCCAACACACGCCACCCCTCCCCCCACACGCGCCGCCTCCAGACCCTCTACACCACCCACGCCCCCCACTCCCCAGAACCTCCCAACCACACACCAACCAGTCATCCCCCACAACCACCCCTCCCCCACCACCTACTGACCCCCTAACCCCACCCGCGGCCCCACTGCAGCCACCGCTCAACCACCCGCAGCGCCTCCAGACCCCCTCCCCCATCTGCTGCATCCCCGCACCTGCCCCTCCCCCACACGCTTTGCTTTTGGACCCCCTACCCCACCCGCAGTGCACTCGCCCCTTCCCCACCCGCAGCACCTCCTGACACCCTGCCCCACTGCACCCGCCCCTCCACCACCCGCAGTGCCTCCCGACCCCCTCCCCCATCTGCCACACCCCCGCACCTGCCCCTCCCCCATGCACGGCGCACTCCCCCCTTCCCCACCTGCAGCACCTCTGGAACCCCCTACCCACGGCACCCCCCCATCCACCACCTGCAGCGCCTTTGGACCCTTCCACCATCCGCCGCACCACCACCCCTCCCCCACATGCGGCCCCTTCCAGCCCCCTACACCAGCCACGGCCCCCACTCACCTGCCCCTCCCTCAACCACAGACCCCCCCCGCATCCGCTCCCCCTCCATCCACAGCCTCTACATACACCCTCCTCCATCCGCCGTCAACCCCCGCAACCGCCCCTCCCTCACCCGCAGCACATCCTGACCTCCTACCCCAGCCACTGCCCCACTGCACCCGCCCCTCAACCACCCGCACAGCCTCTGGACCCCCTCCCCCATCTGCCGCGCACCTGCCCCTCCCCTAAGCGCATCGCTTCCGGAACCCCACCCGCAGCGCACTCGCCCCTTCCCTCTCCTGCAGCACCTCCTGACCCCCTACCCCACCCGCGCGGCCCCACTGCACCCGCCCCTCCACCACCCGCTGTGCCTCCCGACCCCCTCACCCATCTGCCGCACCCCCACCTGCACCTCCCAAACGCGCTTCCGGACCCCCTTCCCCACCTGCAGCACCTCCGGAACCCCCTCCCCCATCCGGCAGATCCCCATCCCTCCCCCACCCATACCACCTCCGGATCCCACTCCCCCGCATATCCCCACCCGCAGCGCTCCCGACCCCCTCCCTCATCAACGGCCCCACCCACACCCGCTGCATTCTGTACAGTGTGCCCTGCAGGCGCTGTTCACACCGTCGCAAGGGGCTACGCCCCCTTCACCATCCGACGCCCTTTCATTGTGCAATATTTAACCACTCACAACACTAGGAATGCAGGTAATACTTCATATAATACATATATTGAACGGCGTACAGGGGTTAAGAGGGCGTAGCCCCTTACGACGGTGTGAAGAGCGACCGTAGGGCGCGATGAAGCACCTAGTATGTAATATTTAACAAAGTCATGTGTGTGGGATCTCTAAGCATGTTAAGTCTTCTGTATTTCGCCTGCATCTGTCACAAACATAAAGGACAATCCATCAAAGATATTTTACTGCAGGGAAAGAAAACTGGTCAAGTGATTTAAAGATTAGAAAAACTGTACTACTGACTTTAAATCTCTCCCTAAATTGACTATTAAGCAAGAGTGAATAAATCTATGAAGTAGGGCAATCTGCCATCTGTTTGCTTCAGGTAACATTCGCAGATTGCCGTGTAAAAAGCAAAATAAATAACGGTTACTAATAGCAAGCCACAATTTAGGGCTGTTTAAATGCGCAGAAGTAATTTTGTGCCAGTGTGGACGATAAAACGCATAAACCACCACAGCTCAAGCACAATATATATGCTGCAGCTGCTTTCACAGGACAACACAAATTACTATTAATTTGTGTTAACTGAAAGGTCTTCCCTAAAACAGATATTGTTTTTACATAGACATAGGTATTATGTGGTGCTTACTCTATACCTATGTTGTTTATAGTTTTTACATTTCTACAATTTTACCTGGGTACATGTTCCCCAAATTGGATGTGCAGTATAAACATATTTTCTACTAGAGAAGCATAGTAAAGAAGTGTACCCTGTTCTGTGAGCGCCACCGACTTCTAACGAATTGGAGTTAGGCTTTTACACCAATAAAAGAATACAAAGTAGTACTCCTTTACATGCTTTTACTGGCATTCAAAACAAGTGGGTACCAAGCCTTAAAAAACGATTGAATCCTTATTTTTTTTTATTGTTATAAGCATTTATTTATAGTTCTGCAGTGCCATAGATCCAACACCCATTTGCGTATGCACAAGGCAATAGAGAGGAACAGCCAGTCCAGGTGAAAGGAGAGGCGAAGCCAAATCCTGGGGGTGTATCCACACCCACTCAAAAGAGAATTTAATACAAAGGTTAGGGACATTCTTCCACTTGCACACCTGGCCTGGGCACTTGCTGGGTCCCGTTGACTAACCCAGGCAATTAATAACTATCACACCTTATGCATCTGGAGTTAGGATAGGCATTTGGGCGCTCCAAGCTCAATTTATTCACGTACTCTAAAGTGATCACAAGGGGTTCCAAGCTGATGTATAATAGTTTGTTTTATTTGGTGAGAAGGGCAACAGGTGATATTAATGTTTTGAGGATGCAATCTGGTGTTACAAACAATATTTTATGATGGCACAAGTTGGTGTCTGTTTAAATGCATGGGGGCACAAGCTTGTATGCAATTATTTTTGGGGCAGAGGCTGGTGTGATCAGGGCATATGTTAGTCTAACCATTAAGTGGGGGCAACAGTCGGTGTCATTTGGGAACGGACTGATGTAGTAATATGTGGGACACAGACACTGGGCTGTTTATGGGTTCAGAACATTATAACAGTATAATGTCGTGGTCATAATCTGTACATATTATATCAGACATATAACATATTAAGTATTATATTAATAATTGTGCATACCACTTCTCTTAAAACATGTGTCTAGGCCAACATTCAGTATATATTATTATTATTCTTTATTTATATGGCGCCACATGGGATCCGCAGCGCCCAATTACAGAGTTAACAATTAAGCAAAACATGAAGACAGTGATTTACAGTTCAATACAATATAGGACAAGTACAGGGTATATAAACATAGCTGCGTCAGTAAACAGCACTGAAATAAATATCAGGGTGGCAGAAAACCGAAGGATTTGGTGCCATCAAAGGGAGTATTGAAAAGATGATAGGTTAAGTAAGAGACGTAAAAGCACATGAGGGAAGAAGACCCTGCTCTTGAACGCTACACAGATGGGGTAGAAAGTGAGCGTGGGCACAGAAGGCTTAGGATGAGAAACTACTGGGTTTGAGGAACGAATGAGGGCCATGACTTCCTCACCAGATACATGGGAGAAAGATGTCAGAGTTGGTAAGAAGGAAGGAGAGGGGTGGTAAGGGATAGGAGGTGGCTGGTTGCTGATTTTTTTGGTGGGATATGATGTCCTGAGACAATTTTGGATGTGAAGTAAGTGGCAAAGTCAAGAGCAGAGAGTGAAGGGGGGAGACGAGGTGGGGTACAAAGTATGTGTGACAGTGTCTGGGCATTCCAAGCAAGAAAGGAGGAGTCACACAAATGTCATGGAATTTTATTACTGTTTTTTTTTTTTTTTTTTATATAGCACCACCAACTTAGTCAGTGTTGTACAGAGAATTTATATGAGTTCCTACTCTATTGGAACTTTCAGTATAAACTCCCTAACAAACATGCCATTATACTTTTGGTGGGAGACAGGAGGACCCGGAGGAAACCATTGCACATACATGAAAAACATACAAACTCTACATAGATATGGCCCTAGTCAGAACTGAACTCATGCAAGAGGTAGTAGTGTAGCCAGCTTTTGATATGAAGGGGAGCAAAAGTTGGAAAAACGGGTGCCCCATTCCCAGATGTTTTTCAAAACTCTAATTTTATCAACATCAACTGTAAATGCGCTATTTGCCTTCTATTTACATCAGTAATTACCTATGACATTACATTAATACACCCCCCCAACACACGCGCGCACACACACACACACACACACACACACACACACACACACACACGCACTGCAGAAACAGTATAAAGAAACATAGCCAGAAATCAGAATTCAAAATATAGTAAACCGAGCATCCCAGATTGCTATACAGTACTAAATGCATCCTAGTGACCACCATGAGTACTAACAGCATCACAGTGACCGCTGTAAAGTACTAATAGCATCCTAGTGGCCGCCATACAGGGAATCAGGATTTTGGTACTTACCGATAAATCCCTTTCTCCGATTCCACAGGGGCCACTGGAGTGTAGTTACAATGGGGAGATAGTAGGTGGTATTGGTAGCTGGCACTTTAAAAATTCTCACACTGTGGCTAGCTCCTCCCCTACTATCTCCCCTCCAAGCCAGTCTACGTTAAACTGTGCCCGAGGAGAGCTGTAATAAACAAACCGTAAGGTAGAGGAGGTTAACGACGCCCTGTAAACCAGGCGAACACAAACTAAACCTGGAACAGAACCTGACAAAAAACCAGGCTAGCCTGAACCCAACAAGCAGTCATATGGTGATCTGCAATCGTTAATCAAACAAAAATCAGGAGAAACAGCGCTGGGCGGGCGTCCAGTGGCCCCTGTGGAATCGGAGAAAGGGATTTATCGGTAAGTACCAAAATCCTGATTTCTCCTTCATCCACTAGGGGCCACTGGAGTGTAGTTACAATGGGGACGTCCCAGAGCTCCCAAAAAACGGGTGGGAAAGCGCTGAGAGTCCTGTAAAAACTGCTCGGCCAAACAGTGATGCAGAGGCCGTAAAAGTGTCAAACTTGTAGAATTTGACAAAACGAATGTCGGTTTGACCAAGTAGCCGCCCGACAAAATATTCATGGAGACCCCGCGGGCGGCTGCCCACGAAGGTCTTACAATGCGCGTAAAGCGCGCTGAATTGGAAAACGGAGGTTCCCTAGTAACCGCCAAGAAGACTGTCTGATGATCAGATGTATCCAACTGTCCAGCATATGCTGGGGCCCCGGCTATTTAGTACGGGAGCATCGTCCAGAGCAAAGAAGAAAAAACACTTCATCGAATAGCCTGAGACCTCTGTAGAGAGAGTTGACGAGCCCTGACAACATTCAGAGAGGATTGAAAACCACTAGTGTCAGATTTATATGAAAAATGGACCTCCCCTCTGGAAGAAACGACCGCTGAGGCCGAAGCCGAGCCCGGGGAGTTGCCAATAGAGTACTCCCTGAACAAGAGGCCGAACTTACGGCCGCTAGGCTAATCTCATTTGGAAGAAAAGCGAAAAAGGCAGAGACCTAAAATTCCGGTCAATGTGGTTTGAAGCGCAGCGGAGCAAAAAACCTCCCAGAGAAACCAAAGATGAATGGTAACTGGAAGAAGGGGGAAAAACCCCCTTTTATCTTCATTATGTTCCATAAAGTTTTCCCAAAGTGGCAAAAGCGAGAAGAGGTAATAGACTTCTGAAATCGGAGCCCAGTAGGCCTAACCGAACTAGGGAACTCCTCCCTTCTGAGGTCTCGTGAACAGTCACACGGGTAACCGAAACCAGTGTAAAATTGAACAAGGAGAAAAAAAAGGAGCCTGTTGAAGTAGACAGTCCCGTCGAGGTAGGAGCCAAGGCTCCTCTACTGACAACAGGCGTATCTGTATCTTCAAGTCATGCGTGGCCCAACCAGCGCCACCGAGAGGACTAGCACGCATAATCCCCTCCTGTGTTACTGAACATGAAGTAGAAATAGAAAAGGAGGCAGGATAGAATAACCAGAAAACTCCCCGGAGCCCTGAGGGCCTCCACGGCTACTGCCGTCCGAGAGTAATAAAGGGTTAAAGAGTCAGTCAGAACGCCCTGAGGTCGATCCGAAATCTCCGCCCACAGCGGACCAGCTGACAAAACTCCGGGGCATGTTCCCTCACCCAGGAGTCTGACCTGGTGGCTTGATCTGGAAACAAGATTGTTGTCCCCCGTTCCGAGAGGAATGGAGGCGACCACTCATTACGTCGCAACTTGACTGAAGAAATAGAGTCTCTGGTGCCGAGGAATGAAAAAACCTCTGACGGACCGTGTTGAGAAACGTCTATGTGTTGTTATTAGAAAACATTGCGGAAGTAGCCTACAGCACCTGGTATTCCCAGGCGGTCTCCCATCCAAGTACTAACCGGGCCTGACCCTGCTTAGTTTCCGAGATCAGACGAGATCGGGCGTGTTCAGGGTGGTGTGGCCGTAGGCTTTTATCCCCTATATCTGGTATTTTATGGATTTATCTATATACATACCTACACGCACTTAAATATATATATCTATATATATACATGCACAAACATAACTATATATGTATATATACACACACACCGTAGGTAAATAAATACTGCACAGTAGATCCTTTTAATTATTATTGAGCTGAGTCCCAGCTACTGTAATAGAGCAGGTTCCCTGATTTGCAAGTAGGAAAATGCTGGGTAGAGGACTGTCGAATCAGAAGCTCGTGGATCCTCCGGATATTCAGAAGCCACCTAATGTACAGAGTGGGATAGTAGCAGTAAATTGTCCCATTAGGGAACCAACGTCACCCACTGCCCTTGAAAAAGAGTTATTCTGTTATCTTCCTAAACTCTGTGGGAGCGGAAGAGAGAAGAGTAAAGGACTTACAGTGAAAATGAGAATCCTGTTAAGGGGGAATCTGAGAAAAGCCTGTCCAACGGAAATCAGTAAACAGGCATCTCTGAAGACAAGGGACACGTAAAACTCCCTTTCTTGTTTAAACTAGCAATCACAGACTAAAAGGATTGTAAGGCCAGAATAGGCCTGTCCGAGCCACTTGGCTTCGGAACGTGAAAAGAAAACAAAGGCCTGAGAACTGTCCTAATTCAAATGATATGTGTAAAACAGGGATCAACACCCTTTGCGGTTAGAAACCTATGGAGCGCAGCCTGCAGTATGACTCTCTTGTCATCGTAAATCAGCCGACCCATGCCGAGGGACTCCTGAGACGGTTGTAACCGCCCAAGCCTTCTCCCATCGACCTGCGCCTACCCTGGGACCCTGCAGGTGTAATGGGTGTATAGGATGACATAAAATCAGACTGGACTGAGGATGTTGAACCTCTGCTTCAGCCTTTTTACCCTGAGAACCCCTGGCGACGAAGATATCACCCGTGTGGAGTCAAAAACCTGAAAGGGCACGAAACAATCTAAAGGGAAGACCAGTAAAGGTCTGTCTTGGAGCTGGGGCAGTAGTAGGAGAAATCAAAGTGGACCTACCTCCATTGGTTCAAGAAATCCTGCAGAAAGTTCCTTCCCCAGAACCATCTGCCCCGTAGGATTTCATGTTTACTTGTCACTGTCGCAGCCCCAGAGGTCGTCGGGTTAAGACAGCCCAAGCGAAGATGCAGGGTCCGAGTCTGTAGACATGGAGACCTCCAAGGAACATAAAGCAGAATCGTGATTCTGACCTGTATCAAAGTATCAATTGATCCTGATGCGAAGCATCCTGTAACCTAGAGGACAATTGTTCCCCAACCTACCTGCTCCGGATACGGTAGAACCATGCTGCCGCATATGTCGATGGATCCCTGAGCAAGTTTGCCTCAGGAAAACGGCGGCTTGATGGACCGGCGATACACCGAGGTGTATACCCTAGAGAGGTTCTGATACCATCTCCTGCCATCTGCGGGGAAAAGATAGGAAAACAAACCCTGTTTGATACCTGATATTGTGTATTCGGGTGTCTGTCGGCCGCCTACCGGAGCCTGCCCAGCTCATCCGAAACTGAACCAGTCGCTGTCATTTTCGTCAATGGCGTGGAACCCTGATGGACTTGACGTGTCCTCCTCCTTTACCTGCAGTATCAGATGAACTGCTGTATTATGTACCTGTATATTCTGAGACACTGGTTCAGATCCACAGAAAACAGACATCAGTAATGCATGGAATGTTAGCAAAGTTTCTTTTTGGAAAGGTGTGTTTGGTCCCGCTGTGATTTGATCCTGTGACCTTGGAAACCAAAGTCCAAGGGCTTACCTGATGAGCTATTGTCTGGTTAATAGTGACATTACCTGCATCATTGATCAAACAGGGGTGTGCAGGTGCGTGGATGGCGAAGCAGATGGCTCCGCCGCATACTTCACACCTAAGAGGGAATTCTTCGACTATCCCAGGAGAGACAAACGAAAGGAGAAAAGGTGGTTGCTCTAAAAACATACATAGCCACCACAAATAAAGTATACTTCACTCACCACTGTGTTCTTGGTGGATCGGCCCCGACACACGCCGCACGCAGCGGCGTCCAGCCGGAATCTTCTGTGGTGGGGTGGTCCCGACACAAGCCGCACGCAGCGGTGTCCGACCATTTTTGATACTCACCGCTGCCATGCTGCCGGAATCTTCTGCTGGATGGAGTGGCCGCGACACGCGCCGCACGCAGCGGTGTCCGCCAACTCAGGAGAGCTCAGTGTCTCCCTCAGCCGGGGCCCATCCCTAGCCGCACGCAGCTGCGATGGGACCCCGCCGGCAGCTCCCACGGTGCAGACTGGCAGTGGCAGAGCTGCCAGTCTGTGAGTGTGTAAGAAAAATAAAATAATAAAGAAAAAAGAAGAAAATTCTTCAGCTAAACCCAAGTGAACCAGCTACCTCGGGCACTTAACTAAGACTGGCTTGGAGGGGAGATAGTAGGGGAGGAGCTAGCCACAGTGTGAGAATTTTTAAAGTGCCAGCTACCAATACCACCTACTATCTCCCCATTGTAACTACACTCCAGTGGCCCCTAGTGGATGAAGGAGAAATATACATTCTCCACCTCTCCACTCCCTCTGTTCTCTGTAAATTCCTCTTCTGGAAACAATTACTGCAAAGCGGTGCCTGGTGGCATGGGTTGTTGTAAGTTAGACGAGAACCTCAATTTTCCCACCTTTAGGATTATGCATGGATCTTACCACATGGGACGAATGTCCCTTTTTTCCACTGCACTTTCTCCAATTCTTTCCCTTATTGGAACACCGCAATCATTCTGGATTTCAGACGGCCATTCAGTCTAGTAAGTTTATTTTGGCCTAAAAAGAACCCCAGTGGTTGCCATGAGGACGGATAGCCAGAATCAGAGTTACTGGATGACACTTAAGTCGTTAAGTGGTGCCCATACACATTAGAATAACAATGCTAATTTACTACAATAACACTTACTAAATGCTAATTTCAATTTTTGTATGTCTGCATGTACAGTTGTGTCCTCATACACCTAGCCTCAATACGCCATGCAGTGCGAGAAGCCTTCCGGTCCCATGAGACTCTGTTTCATTTGATATGCGACTCTTGTATATCTGTCTACTAGTCTGACTCTGTATACAAAGCACAACAGGACTTCACATGAAAGACAAGGCCACTGCTTCGTAGCACTTCAATTAAACAATACAGTTCTTGTGAAGCGGTTTTGGTGCATCGCATTGCGACTAAAACACAAATTCAGGCGAGAAAGATGAAAAAAATACTCAGCTTAAGCAAAATCTCAAGGGACTTTCCTCTCAAGAAGGGCTGTTTGGCATGACTGCGGCAATAGTGTATGAGAACACATCTGTATGTGTAACAGGAATGGATACATAACAGAAAAATATAATGTGATGCATCTAGATAGCATCATAAGACATACTCTACAATAGTGAAGGGGTCCAGGTTGCTTATCTCCGGTGTCTCTTCCATGTCACTACAGTACTCGGGATTGAGATCACTTTTCTTTAATTCATCCCAAAGGATGATACTCTGACACTGGATACTCTCCACCTGGGCTATCTGCAGAACTGCTGGCTCCCATCTCTAACAGATGCCATTTTTGTCATCACTTCAGCAGTTGCTTCCCCACACCCTCCCCCCCTTCCCCAGGCTACATCACTGGCAAGAGGACATGCAACCTAAATTATTTCCCCTGCACAGGTAGAGAAAAGGAAGCAATACCCAGCAGTCATGACATCTTACAGTATATTGTAAACTCTCTATAAAGTAGTGTTCAACAGGTCACACTACCTTCATGCCTCAAGGCTGCCAATCAGGTTATTTCACCCGATGCAAAGATTTTTTTCATTTTTATTTTATTTTTATTGATCGCCTCAAACAAAAGCATATATTCCATTAAATTCCACTGTGGAAGACAAAGGCAAAGCAAAGACACGCATATAAAAGGCACTGTCCTTTCTATAATCCAGTGACCAAACAGCAGAGAACAGAAAAGGCTCCCAACTCTGTATTTTGTTAAACTTCATGGATCTTTTAAATTCTTTAACTACAAATCACTTGAAGAAAAAACTGAAAGAAAAAGAAAATATAAAATTAATTATATATACTACTGGCAAGCTTGCCAAATATTATCTCCTTTGACCACTAAAACTGTCCATATGAAAACCTGCCTGTGGTGAGGTACAGTGTGTAGGGTACATTGTGTAAGAACAGTAGATTATATTTAAAGTCTCCTAGAGGAAGAGTCAGTTCTATTGTTGGTCTTGAATAAAAGTAGTAATATTGTGTAAATGCCTAATTGGATGATACAAGAGTAAGGTTTGGGAAAGCTATAATATAACTTTTTCCCTCAACATTTAAAGCTGATAAAAAAAAAGTTCCTCCATAGTTTAAATGGGTAGAAATACACAATAGCAGATTCCTCCCACAAGCCTTCCAGACAGACAAAAAGTACACATAGACAGAAAGCAATTAAGAAAGAAAAACAATGAAACTATGGGCATGATGCATAGTTGTATGTAGCAGTGTTTTTGTTTGCAGAGACTGTGAGAAAATATGCACATCTGAGCCGGCAGGATTCGTATTGAAACACCCATTGGCGTCTTTACTAATCTCAGCAACTGCGAGCAATGACGCAGCATGATCGCAGATTGTTCGATAATAGGCCTTCCGAGGAATCCTATGGTCACGTAGAATGGCTGTGCATACAGAGATGCCAGAGACGTCTTTAATGCTTTCGGGATCGCAAATGCAGGGATCAAAAGGCCTTAAAAACAATCCTAAATGGTCCCTTCATGTCACTTAGTGACTGAATCCTCACTGTGAGAGACTATTTAATGGACTTTGCCCCATACGCAGTGCAACTAAGATATATGTGCAGTTGACAAATAATCGCTCATATGCGAATACATTGGCATAGGCATACAACTGTGAATCAGTCTTCTTATAAAACAGATCAGCAGCCACAGGTAGTAGCGGGAGATGAAAGGGAAGCATTAGAAATCCCAGCTGTCGAGATCCCGGCGCTCAACATACTGGCAAACTATTCTCCCTCTTGGGGTGTCCACGACACCCCTGGAGGGAAAATAAATAGCATGGCACCACTGTGCCCGCAGCATGGCGAGCGCAGAGAGCCCACAAGGGGCTCATTTGCACTCACCCCACCACTGGCATTCCGGCAGTCGGGATGCCAGCGCCAGAAGCCCGACAGCCGGGATACCACCCGAGAGGAAACTGCTGAAAGTTTTGTATTGTCTGCAAATTTGCACATTACTAGAATTGGAATATGAATTGGGTAAAGGGCTTATTTTCAAATTAGCACTTGGGTTTCATTGGCTTCTTGTGGTAGCAAACTGGTAGCAATAAAAGAAGCAGGCCACAAGAATATAACCACATATAGCTTAAATTACATAAACAGGAAACCTTGCTATTCATACAAGACCACAAGCTCATGCAACCTCAAGAAGGCAAATGTACTTAAGACGATTAATCATTAAACATTCTGCAACTTGATTATCATTCTTATTGCATCTATAACAATAGAAGATCTATTGTCTTTATACTCTAGGATTGGAATGCTGATTAGAAAATGATACAAATTACAAATAGACTCATTTGGGAGAATATGGTGAAGGATTGTTGGTAAACATAAGAAAAGAGGGATACACATCTCTGCTGCAGCAGTGACAAGTCACGCATACCTCCCAACTTCGAATGTTCCTAGGCCCTCATTCCGAGTCGTTCGCTCGGAAAATTTCTTCGCATCGCAGTGATTTTCCGCTTAGTGCGCATGCGTAATGTCCGCACTGCGACTGCGCCAAGTAATTTTGCAATGAAGATAGTTTTTTTACTCACGGCTTTTTCTTCGCTCCAGCGATCGTAATGTGATTGACA
The DNA here is from genome assembly GCF_028390025.1 of Pseudophryne corroboree. Classification (NCBI taxonomy): domain Eukaryota; kingdom Metazoa; phylum Chordata; class Amphibia; order Anura; family Myobatrachidae; genus Pseudophryne; species Pseudophryne corroboree. The sequence goes on from NC_086447.1 coordinate 618,357,954, forward strand.
GGAAGTGGGTGTTACTGGGCGGAAACAGGCCGTTTTATGGGCGTGTGGGAAAAAACGCTACCGTTTCCGGAAAAAACGCGGGAGAGGCTGGAGAAACGGAGGAGTGTCTGGGCGAACGCTGGGAGTGTTTGTGACGTCAACCCAGGAACGACAAGCACTGAACTGATCGCAGATGCCGAGTAAGTCTGAAGCTACTCAGAAACTGCTAAGAGAGGTGTAATCGCAATATTGCGAATACATCGTTCGCAATTTTAAGAAGCTAAGATTCACTCCCAGTAGGCGGCGGCTTAGCGTGTGCAATACTGCTAAAATCGCCTTGCGAGCGAACAACTCAAAATGACCTCCCTAAACCGGGACACTCCGCGCGACGTAGCCGCGCGCGTCCCGAAAAGGGGGCGTGGCCTCGTATGGGAGGGGCGTGGCTACAATCGAGTGGGCGTGGTCACGCGCCGTGGGTCCGTTTTAGTCATTTTGGGGGCGTGCCCAGCGCTCCCTGAGCAGCTGGGCAGCCCCCGGCTCACTCCCTGCACTGAATAGATGCTGTGCGCGTGCGCACATCATCTATTTAGAGATCACTCGCTGCTTTGCAGAGCAGGGCAGCGGGTGATCAAAGCCTCCCCAACTGCCCCCCCGCCCGCGGGACACTGTGACCCGCGGGAGGGACAGCGGGACAGTGTCTGAATAGCGGGACTGTCCCGCTGAAATCGGGACAGTTGGGAGGTATGCAAGTGAACTAATATGACGGTTGTCAGTGAATTGAACCCCCCCCCCCCCACACACACACACACAATTAATCAAGATGGACAACCTCTTTAACTTTTATTTACAATCAGTACATAAATTATTGTTATTAAAAAAGGCACAGACAATGTCAGTGATTAGTAGATAATAGCTTGAGAACATTCGCCAACCTGATATACCTCAATCAAGTTTTACCTGTCACCCAACTCATAAAAACATTCAATATACTTATTTTCTATTCCACCATTTTATTTGGCTGTGGATGCCAAATACAGCAACCCAAGGCAAATGGTGGTATTAACTTCCCTAATGTCCAATGGTACTATCAGGCAGCCCTTCTACATTATCTTAAGATTGGTTGCGTGACCAGGACATTTACTCAAAAACCTTCTTCTGCCATTTTTTGGGAGTGCATAAATTAGAAGTTGTGATCTTACTTGCTACTGGAGAACAGCTCAGCCTGCATGTCTTCAGAGGCACTCAGGATTCTCCGACATGACCCAATTTGCGACGATAGTACCAATGTATCAGCAATTATACACTGCTGGATGGAAATGATGCAACTGCGGTGGGCATCCCTATGTTCAGGTTAGCTTCTGCTTATATTAGCATATAATCACAATTGCATACGGCAAAATAATAGCAATGGAAGCAGCAAAAACAACTGCATCTGAATGATCCTCTATGCTCCATATGGAGTAGGGGGGTTGATTTATCTGGCCTATAAACATTTCCAAATCCCTCTATATCATTCTATGTCTCAAGGGGGCCTTGCGGTGTGGACCTAATAGCTCCAGGGCTTGCAGATAGATGATTTGTTGTGGACTCATACTTATTGAATGTGTATATTTTCTTCATTTGTTACTATGACTATTTTATGAGCCTGACACTGCCAATCTCCTAAAACATTCTTATATTGGCCCTCATTCCGAGTCGTTCGCTCGGTAATTTTCTTCGCATCGCAGCGTTTTTCAGCTTAGTGCGCATGCGCAATGTTCGCACTGCGACTGCGCCAAGTAATTTTGCTATGAAGATAGTTTTTTTACTCACGGCTTTTTCTTCGCTCCGGCGATCGTAGTGTGATTGACAGGAAATGGGTGTTACTGGGCGGAAACACGGCGTTTTATGGGCGTGTGGATAAAAACGCTACCGTTTCCGGAAAAAACGCGGGAGTGGCTGGAGAAACGGAGGAGTGTCTGGGCGAACGCTGGGTGTGTTTATGACGTCAAACCAGGAACGACAAGCACTGAACTGATCGCAGATGCCGAGTAAGTCTGAAGCTACTCTGAAACTGCTAAGTAGTTTGTAATCGCAATATTGCGAATACATCGTTCGCAATTTTAAGAAGCTAAGATTCACTCCCAGTAGGCGGCGGCTTAGCGTGTGTAACTCTGCTAAAATCGCCTTGCGAGCGAACAACTCGGAATGAGGGCCATTGTACACTATGTTCTTCTTCCTATTAATTGTTCCCTATGACTTTTGGATGCATTTGAGCATGTCTTTATAATCGCCACATATGCCTACTAAGATGATATTTATAATGCTTTGCAGGAATCAAGGTAACACTACAATCATCAAAAACATAGCATAGATGTTTAGTATTACAGCAAAAAGAAAACAAACTGAAAAAACCGAAACATAATGGGCATAATGAGCTTTAGCAGGGTTGGTGCAGCCATTTTGGTTATTAAATTCCACAGGTTACATAACCAACCCACGATAGGGACCAGGCGAGGCAGTCATTTGCGGCATGCTACAGAGGTTACCCTGGGTGGAATAGGCAATGCCAAGAACAAATATCCTAAAGTGGGAAAGTTACAGTGTACTAAAGCTTGAGACAGAGACCTTACATAACAATTAGTTCCAAGTATTTTTAATCCCACCTACAGACGTACCAGGTGAAGCAGCCATCTTGGGCACACCACAAAGGCTACAATGTGTGAGATAAACCATACAAAGAAATAAGCCACATACAGGTGAAAAGTGTAATATGATATGAACTGAATGAACAGATCTGTGTCACAATTCTTTAACTGTAATTTGATTATTCTATGTATTCTTATTTATATTGTAATTTATTACTCACATATGTTGGGCCCTACTGGAAACATCTTTTCATGTACCTTGTTGTGTTTTGTTTCTGTTACTGAATGTATCACCCATTGCTTCAATAAAAATATTCATATAAAAAAAAAAATAGGTTAAGAGTTTCAATCAGTAAAGGTGGGTACACACTGGCCGATATATCGTCCGTTCTCTTGAACGGCCGCTATATCGCGGGTCCATCGGCCAGTGTGTATGGGTGATATGTGTGTAAACTCCGTCGTTCACAGACCTATCGCGTCAACCCCGCAGCACACCCGACGGCCAATATATCTACCGATTTATTGGTGCGTCGCTGTGTGTGTACGGGCGGTCGGCCGACCATCCGTACACATGCTGAGGCAGCCGGCAGTGATTGACAGCTGAACTGGGCGGGCGTGTGTACACGCTTGCCCAGTTCATGACATCAGCCCCCTACGGATCGGGCAGTGTGTATGCACAGCACACTGCCCGATCAGTCCATAGATATATCTGCCGATCAATTGATCTGCAGATATACCTATCAGTGTGTACTCACCTTAAGAAAGATGAAAGATAACAGGTATGGATCACAAGGGATCCATTCAATTTGCCGGCTGATGGGATCCTGGCGGTCAGCATACAGACGCTGGAATCCCACCAGCCGGAATCCCAGCAAAACAGGATGATTCCCACTCGTGGGTGTCCACGACAGCAGCAAGACGAGTGTAGCAAACCCGCAAGGGCTATGGACAGCTGGCATCTTGTCCGCCAGTAAATCGTATGTATTCCAATCACAATTCAGGTTTTCTTTTTTCCTGCCTCTGTTATCGCCATCAAGAAATGTTTATAGTATAGAAGGTTGGTACAGGTACCGCCACGTTCCTCCTTAATGTGCAATAACTAGCTTCAACAGCTTTGGAGCATGATAAACTAAAATCCTGCATCCCATTTGCGCTGTAAGGCTGTCTTAGATAACTACACTGTAATGTTCACTTGATGATGCCATCAGAAAACAGATCAAAATGGATTCATGAAAGTGTTAAGATGAATGAACACAATCTAGTGTTTGTAATTGAAATTTAAAACCACAATATTGATTTTTACCTGCTGCGCTGTTCATCATGCTATATGGGGAAGCTTGAGGGTTCATCATGCCGGCAGTATTATTCATGGACTGGCTGTAAGGAGAATTTGATCCCATAAGGCCACTCTGGTTCATCCCAGGAAACCCGCTTTGTCTGTTTGGAGAAATAGAAAAAAAAAAAGCAAAGTGCTTATCAATGATTTCTAATGGTATAAATTCTGTCATGTCAAATGTGGCTCGACTGACAACACACATGAATCTCCATCTCCACTCATGTCAGATGCATTATTTGCAATATTGTCACTGCACTAAAATGCAGCAGAAACTGTGGCTAGGTCTGTATTTCTCACTAATAGTCACTGAAATGCATGGGTAAAAAGCCAGTGGAAAGGCACTGTCCCTGGAGTCAGATTGAAAGAAGGTGTTAATCACTATTGCTATAAAAGGTTCAGCAGCTGTCACATAATGTTTAACAAATGGCGATACAATGAGAAATGTTTGGAGTACCTGTCAAAACAAGGCATTGAGAACAGTAAAATGTGTTTAGAAATTTATAGAGCAACTAATTTTAAAATAAAAAAAAATAACACGAAGACATTTGTTTCATTTAACAAATAAGCTGGTTATGTGTTCTGATTAAGGGTAAACAGTCTTCAAAGTAAAAAGTGCTTTGGATTTTTATTTTTTTAATATCAGCTGTGTCTTTTGAAACCACCACAAGGAAGATGTGCACAAACAGACAATGGGGCAGATGTATTAACCTGGAGAAGGCATAAGGAAGTGATAAACCAGTGATATGTGCAAGGTGATAAATGCACCAGCCAATCAGCTCCTAACTGTTAATTTACATATTGGAGCTGATTGGCTGGTGCCTTTATCACCTTGCACATATCACTGGTTTATCACTTTCTTATGCCTTCTCCAGGTTAATACATCTGCCCAATGTACCATGCTGACAATAGGTAAATTCCTGGTGGAATTGATTTCAAATGCCTACAGGGGGGTACACATGGAGATATCTGTGCTTAACTTCTAAGCAATCTGACTAGATTGCTTAGAATTCAAGCACTGATTTCTCCGTGTGTGTGTCCCCCAGCGATAGTACTATAGTTTGGATGAATCTGTATAGCCAATCAGCATTTGGCATCTATCTATTCTATTGCTGGGTACACACTGGCCAATATATCGTCAGCTGATCGGCGGGTGTGTACAAACGATATGTCTGTTAACTATGTTGTTCACAGACATATCGTGTCGGCCCTGCAGAACAGGCGATGACCAATATATCTGTAGATATATTGGTACATCGTGCTGTGTGTATGGCCGACCCGCTGAGCACTGGATAGGTCGGCCATTCCTGCATCACCTGGATGGGCGCGGTTATTCAAACGAGCCGGAGTCCTCGAAGGAGCAGCGCAGCCAGCACCAGTGTAGTGCAGGAGCTTCATTGGCTGCAGAGTCTGGAGGTGGAAAGCACCGGAGGTTTGGCAGGTGAGTATGGACAGGAGGGTCAGGACATCAGGGAAAGGGGGAGAGGTGCGCACTTGTGCAGACGCTGTATGGGACACTTGATGAAGGGGGTGGGTGCTGATGCTGGCCGGAACATTGGGGAAGAAAGGGGGGGGGGTGCGGGTCACACTGTCACCAGAGGGGAATTCAGGTTCCCGCTTGGTTGTCACCTGCTCCAGCCTCCTTGTCCATGCTATGTCCAGCAACATAGTCAGGGGCGGCCCCAGCCCTGCTCTTGCCTGGTATTGGTGGCAGCTGCTAACATAGAGCTGCAGCGGCGCTTGGGGATCAGCTCTGCAGAGCCCATAAGAACCTCCAGCCAGAGACCACTATTCGGCCGGCAGATGAGGGTGCTAACTGTGTGACTGGGGGGCTGAAGGGCCGGCAGGTGTGTGGACAGACTGACTGTGACTGGGAAACTGACGGGCAGGTAAGGGTGCTGACTGACTATAACAGTTCTGTGGCTGTATGAGTAGCTGTCTGTGAATAGGGAGCAGTTGCTGCCTCTGACACATGAAATACACAAGTGTAGCAGTCTGTTTATTTTACTGTACATGTCTGCATAAAGTCAGATTATGCTGCTCAACAAATTGCAATGTATGTGTGTGAACTATGGAGCATACTTGTATGTACAGTGTGGCATGTTTGTATATTATGAAGCTTATGTACTGTGCGGTAGGGGTGTATTGGGCCACAGTTAAAATAAGGGACTTATTATTGGGCCGGACCCCTCTCTCACCAGTGCATCATGCCCCCTGCCCCCATTAAAATTGTCAGCCGCTGTCACTGTCCCGCTTAGGGTACTGCTCTCCGTGCTGTGCCTGTGGCCAATCATCTCCAAGTGATAGGCAGTTAGTGCTGACTCAGTATACCACACACACACTGGAGAAGATGTAGTCAGGGTGGTAAGAGGAGGAGCAGGGTAATAGAGGAGGGGATAGGGGCAAAACATGATGGAAGGAGCAGGATGATAGAGGAGAGGATGGGGCCAGAGCATGAGGGAAGAATCAGTGTGATGGAGGATAACATTGGCTGGAGAGTGAAGGAAGGAGTAGGATGATAGAGAAGATGGGACCAGGGTGTGAGGGAAAGAGAAGCGTGATGGAGATGAGAAGGGGCCGGAGTGTGAGTGAAGGAGTAGGGTGATGGAGAAGAGGAGCGGCTGGAGTGTGAGTGAAGGAGTAGAGTGATGGAGGAGAGGATGTGGCCAAGGTGTGACAGAAGAGTACATTAATTAAATGATCAAACATTTGACAGACCAGACTGCAGCCTAGGGTGCCAGGGCTTGGGTGAGTGCCAACTATCCCAACTTGGCACCCCCTCCCATACTTTTTTTTTAACAAAAGTTCTTATATGCCATCAGACCATGCAAGGTGCCCCAGATATGTCATCAGGCCTCGCCCGCTCCACAGACCCCTTTCACTTTAGGGCTGCTTCATAAATTCACGGGCTGGTTTTTATCACAATCCGCCTTGGGAAGGTCAGACACTGTAAGGAGGGGGATTGTGGGTGCTATCACCATCAGGAGACCAGGACATCCGAAGTGCCTATCAGCGATCAGTCCCAGTCAGTCCCCTTTCTGGTTTGTTGTCTTCACAGTCCTCTCATAAGTCCACTAGACGCCTCTTTGCCATTGGTATTTTTTTATTATCATTGCTGTTCCTCATCTATTTTCCTAGCCATATGCTTCAATTCAGCATCTCATTTCCATTTTTTTCCTATAGCTTTACTAACCTCCATTTCCAACCTTCCTCATGTCCTGGTCCGACCCATAGGCCAAAGTTTCTTATTGAGAAATTCAGAAAGAAATATTAAATTAAGTAAATTGTCTTTATATGCCATCCTAAGGGTTAATTTTGTGGTGAGGGACAAGATTTGTCCACATATTTTATGATTTACCAGCACTATTTCTGCCTATTAAATTGACCATACATAATTTGAATTGGTTCTGAACCACCAACCCCAGGGTGCCACGGCACACAGGGGCAGATGTATTAAGCCTGGAGACGGCATAAGGAAGTGATAAACCAGTGATATGTGCAAGGTGATAAACGCACCAGCCAATCAGCTCCTAATTGTTAATTTACATATTGGAACGGATTGGCTGGTGTGTATCACCTTGCATTTATCACTGGTTTATCACTTCCTTATGCCTTCTCCAGGTTAATACATTTTCCCCACAGTTTGAGAACCACTGAGCTACACTAGAGATGAGCGGGTTCGGTTCTCCGAGATCCGAACCCCCCCGAACTTCACCTATTTTACACGGTTCCGAGGCAGCCTCGGAACTTCCCGCCTTGCTCGGTTAACCAGAACGCGCCCGAACGTGATCATCCCGCTGTCGGATTCTCGCGAGATTCGTATTCTATATAAGGAGCCGCGCGTCGCCGCCATTTTCACTCGTGCTTTGGAGATTGAACGGAGAGGACGTGGCTGCGTTCTCTCCCTGAAAAGCTCCGTAATCTGTGCTCAGTGTGCTGAAAATATCTGTGCTCAGTGTGCTGCAAATAATCTGTGCTCAGTGTGCTGAAAATATCTATGTTTTCTCTGCCTGAAAACGCTCCATATCTGTGCTCGGTGTGCTGCAAATATCTGGGGAATGGGGACCACCAGTATATAATATATACTTTTCTATAGCTTCTATACTGCTTGTCAGGACACATGGTCACAGTTACACTGCTCTGTACTGATATATACAATATATATACTTTTCTATAGCTTCTATACCGCTTGTCAGGACACATGTGTCACAGTTACACCGCTCTGTACTGATATACAGTAATATTATATATACTTTTCTATAGCTTCTATACTGCTTGTCAGGACACATGGGTCACAGTTACACCGCTCTGTACTGATATATACAATAATATATATACTTTTCTATAGCTTCTATACTGCTTGTCAGGACACATGGGTCACAGTTACACCACTCTGTACTGATATATACAATAATATATATACTTTTCTATAGCTTCTATACTGCTTGTCAGGACACATGGGTCACAGTTACACCACTCTGTACTGATATATACAATAATATATATACTTTTCTATAGCTTCTATACTGCTTGTCAGGACACATGGGTCACAGTTACACCACTCTGTACTGATATATACAATAATATATATACTTTTCTATAGCCTCTATACTACTTGTCAGGACACATGGTCACAGTTACACTGCTCTGTACTGATATATACAATAATTTTTAGAGATGAGCGCCTGAAATTTTTCGGGTTTTGTGTTTTGGTTTTGTGTTCGGTTCCGCGGCCGTGTTTTGGGTTCGAACGCGTTTTGGCAAAACCTCACCGAATTATTTTTGTCGGATTCGGGTGTGTTTTGGATTCGGGTGTTTTTTTCAAAAAACCCTAAAAAACAGCTTAAATCATAGAATTTGGGGGTAATTTTGATCCCAAAGTATTATTAACCTCAAAAAACATAATTTACACTCATTTTCAGCCTATTCTGAACACATCACACCTCACAATATTATTTTTAGTCCTAAAATTTGCACCGAGGTCGCTGTGTGAGTAAGATAAGCGACCCTAGTGGCCGACACAAACACCGGGCCCATCTAGGAGTGGCACTGCAGTGTCACGCAGGATGTCCCTTCCAAAAAACCCTCCCCAAACAGCACATGACGCAAAGAAAAAAAGAGGCGCAATGAGGTAGCTGTGTGAGTAAGATTAGCGACCCTAGTGGCCGACACAAACACCGGGCCCATCTAGGAGTGGCACTGCAGTGTCACGCAGGATGGCCCTTCCAAAAAACCCTCCCCAAACAGCACATGACGCAAAGAAAAAAAGAGGCGCAATGAGGTAGCTGTGTGAGTAAGATTAGCGACCCTAGTGGCCGACACAAACACCGGGCCCATCTAGGAGTGGCACTGCAGTGTCACGCAGGATGGCCCTTCCAAAAAACCCTCCCCAAACAGCACATGACGCAAAGAAAAAAAGAGGCGCAATGAGGTAGCTGACTGTGTGAGTAAGATTAGCGACCCTAGTGGCCGACACAAACACCGGGCACATCTAGGAGTGGCACTGCAGTGTCACGCAGGATGTCCCTTCCAAAAAACCCTCCCCAAACAGCACATGACGCAAAGAAAAAAAGAGGCGCAATGAGGTAGCTGTGTGAGTAAGATTAGCGACCCTAGTGGCCGACACAAACACCGGGCCCATCTAGGAGTGGCACTGCAGTGTCACGCAGGATGTCCCTTCCAAAAAACCCTCCCCAATCAGCACATGATGCAAAGAAAAAGAAAAGAAAAAAGAGGTGCAAGATGGAATTATCCTTGGGCCCTCCCACCCACCCTTATGTTGTATAAACAAAACAGGACATGCACACTTTAACCAACCCATCATTTCAGTGACAGGGTCTGCCACACGACTGTGACTGATATGACGGGTTGGTTTGGACCCCCCCCAAAAAAGAAGCAATTAATCTCTCCTTGCACAAACTGGCTCTACAGAGGCAAGATGTCCACCTCATCTTCACCCTCCGATATATCACCGTGTACATCCCCCTCCTCACAGATTATCAATTCGTCCCCACTGGAATCCACCATCTCAGCTCCCTGTGTACTTTGTGGAGGCAATTGCTGCTGGTCAATGTCTCCGCGGAGGAATTGATTATAATTCATTTTAATGAACATCATCTTCTCCACATTTTCTGGATGTAACCTCGTACGCCGATTGCTGACAAGGTGAGCGGCGGCACTAAACACTCTTTCGGAGTACACACTTGTGGGAGGGCAACTTAGGTAGAATAAAGCCAGTTTGTGCAAGGGCCTCCAAATTGCCTCTTTTTCCTGCCAGTATAAGTACGGACTGTGTGACGTGCCTACTTGGATGCGGTCACTCATATAATCCTCCACCATTCTATCAATGTTGAGAGAATCATATGCAGTGACAGTAGACGACATGTCCGTAATCGTTGTCAGGTCCTTCAGTCCGGACCAGATGTCAGCATCAGCAGTCGCTCCAGACTGCCCTGCATCACCGCCAGCGGGTGGGCTCGGAATTCTGAGCCTTTTCCTCGCACCCCCAGTTGCGGGAGAATGTGAAGGAGGAGATGTTGACAGGTCGCGTTCCGCTTGACTTGACAATTTTGTCACCAGCAGGTCTTTCAACCCCAGCAGACCTGTGTCTGCCGGAAAGAGAGATCCAAGGTAGGCTTTAAATCTAGGATCGAGCACGGTGGCCAAAATGTAGTGCTCTGATTTCAACAGATTGACCACCCGTGAATCCTTGTTAAGCGAATTAAGGGCTGCATCCACAAGTCCCACATGCCTAGCGGAATCGCTCCGTGTTAGCTCCTTCTTCAATGCCTCCAGCTTCTTCTGCAAAAGCCTGATGAGGGGAATGACCTGACTCAGGCTGGCAGTGTCTGAACTGACTTCACGTGTGGCAAGTTCAAAGGGCATCAGAACCTTGCACAACGTTGAAATCATTCTCCACTGCACTTGAGACAGGTGCATTCCATCTCCTATATCGTGCTCAATTGTATAGGCTTGAATGGCCTTTTGCTGCTCCTCCAACCTCTGAAGCATATAGAGGGTTGAATTCCACCTCGTTACCACTTCTTGCTTCAGATGATGGCAGGGCAGGTTCAGTAGTTTTTGGTGGTGCTCCAGTCTTCTGTACGTGGTGCCTGTACGCCGAAAGTGTCCCGCAATTTTTCTGGCCACCGACAGCATCTCTTGCACGCCCCTGTCGTTTTTTAAAAAATTCTGCACCACCAAATTCAAGGTATGTGCAAAACATGGGACGTGTTGGAATTTGCCCATATTTAATGCACACACAATATTGCTGGCGTTGTCCGATGCCACAAATCCACAGGAGAGTCCAATTGGGGTAAGCCATTCCGCGATGATCTTCCTCAGTTGCCGTAAGAGGTTTTCAGCTGTGTGCGTATTCTGGAAAGCGGTGATACAAAGCGTAGCCTGCCTAGGAAAGAGTTGGCGTTTGCGAGATGCTGCTACTGGTGCCGCCGCTGCTGTTCTTGCGGCGGGAGTCCATACATCTACCCAGTGGGCTGTCACAGTCATATAGTCCTGACCCTGCCCTGCTCCACTTGTCCACATGTCCGTGGTTAAGTGGACATTGGGTACAACTGCATTTTTTAGGACACTGGTGAGTCTTTTTCTGACGTCCGTGTACATTCTCGGTATCGCCTGCCTAGAGAAGTGGAACCTAGATGGTATTTGGTAACGGGGGCACACTGCCTCAATAAATTGTCTAGTTCCCTGTGAACTAACGGCGGATACCGGACGCACGTCTAACACCAACATAGTTGTCAAGGACTCAGTTATCCGCTTTGCAGTAGGATGACTGCTGTGATATTTCATCTTCCTCGCAAAGGACTGTTGAACAGTCAATTGCTTACTGGAAGTAGTACAAGTGGGCTTACGACTTCCCCTCTGGGATGACCATCGACTCCCAGCGGCAACAACAGCAGCGCCAGCAGCAGTAGGCGTTACACGCAAGGATGCATCGGAGGAATCCCAGGCAGGAAAGGACTCGTCAGACTTGCCAGTGACATGGCCTGCAGGACTATTGGCATTCCTGGGGAAGGAGGAAATTGACACTGAGGGAGTTGGTGGGGTGGTTTGCGTGAGCTTGGTTACAAGAGGAAGGGATTTACTGGTCAGTGGACTGCTTCCGCTGTCACCCAAAGTTTTTGAACTTGTCACTGACTTATTATGAATGCGCTGCAGGTGACGTATAAGGGAGGATGTTCCGAGGTGGTTAACGTCCTTACCCCTACTTATTACAGCTTGACAAAGGGAACACACGGCTTGACACCTGTTGTCCGCATTTCTGGTGAAATACCTCCACACCGAAGAGCTGATTTTTTTGGTATTTTCACCTGGCATGTCAACGGCCATATTCCTCCCACGGACAACAGGTGTCTCCCCGGGTGCCTGACTTAAACAAACCACCTCACCATCAGAATCCTCCTGGTCAATTTCCTCCCCAGCGCCAGCAACACCCATATCCTCCTCATCCTGGTGTACTTCAACACTGACATCTTCAATCTGACTATCAGGAACTGGACTGCGGGTGCTCCTTCCAGCACTTGCAGGGGGCATGCAAATAGTGGAAGGCGCATGCTCTTCACGTCCAGTGTTGGGAAGGTCAGGCATCGCAAACGACACAATTGGACTCTCCTTGTGGATTTGGGATTTCAAAGAACGCACAGTTCTTTGCGGTGCTTTTGCCAGCTTGAGTCTTTTCAGTTTTCTAGCGAGAGGCTGAGTGCTTCCATCCTCATGTGAAGCTGAACCACTAGCCATGAACATAGGCCAGGGCCTCAGCCGTTCCTTGCCACTCCGTGTGGTAAATGGCATATTGGCAAGTTTACGCTTCTCCTCCGACAATTTTATTTTAGGTTTTGGAGTCCTTTTTTTTCTGATATTTGGTGTTTTGGATTTGACATGCTCTGTACTATGACATTGGGCATCGGCCTTGGCAGACGACGTTGCTGGCATTTCATCGTCTCGGCCATGACTAGTGGCAGCAGCTTCAGCACGAGGTGGAAGTGGATCTTGATCTTTCCCTAATTTTGGAACCTCAACTTTTTTGTTCTCCATATTTTATAGGCAGAACTAAAAGGCACCTCAGGTAAACAATGGAGATGGATGGATTGGATAGTTTACTAGTATACAATTATGGACGGACTGCCACGGTTAGGTGGTATAAAAAAACCACGGTTAGGTGGTATATATTATAATAATAATACAATTATGGATGGACGGACTGCCTGCCGACTGCCGACACAGAGGTAGCCACAGCCGTGAACTACCGCACTGTACACTGGTTGATAAAGAGATAGTAGTATACTCGTAACAACTAGTATGACACTATGACGACGGTATAAAGAATGAAAAAAAAACCACGGTTAGGTGGTATATATTATAATAATAATACAATTATGGATGGACGGACTGCCTGCCGACTGCCGACACAGAGGTAGCCACAGCCGTGAACTACCGCACTGTACACTGGTTGATAAAGAGATAGTAGTATACTCGTAACAATTAGGATGACACTATGACGGTATAAAGAATGAAAAAAAAACCACGGTTAGGTGGTAGGTATATAATAATAAATAATACAATTCTGGTCGGACGGACTGCCTGCCGTGTGCCGACACAGAGGTAGCCACAGCCGTGAACTACCGCACTGTACACTGGTTGATAAAGAGATAGTAGTATACTCGTAACAATTAGGATGACACTATGACGGTATAAAGAATGAAAAAAAAACCACGGTTAGGTGGTAGGTATATAATAATAAATAATACAATTCTGGTCGGACGGACTGCCTGCCGTGTGCCGACACAGAGGTAGCCACAGCCGTGAACTACCGCACTGTACACTGGTTGATAAAGAGATAGTAGTATACTCGTAACAATTAGGATGACACTATGACGGTATAAAGAATGAAAAAAAAACCACGGTTAGGTGGTAGGTATATAATAATAAATAATACAATTCTGGTCGGACGGACTGCCTGCCGTGTGCCGACACAGAGGTAGCCACAGCCGTGAACTACCGCACTGTACACTGGTTGATAAAGAGATAGTAGTATACTCGTAACAATTAGGATGACACTATGACGGTATAAAGAATGAAAAAAAAACCACGGTTAGGTGGTAGGTATATAATAATAAATAATACAATTCTGGTCGGACGGACTGCCTGCCGTGTGCCGACACAGAGGTAGCCACAGCCGTGAACTACCGCACTGTACACTGGTTGATAAAGAGATAGTAGTATACTCGTAACAATTAGGATGACACTATGACGGTATAAAGAATGAAAAAAAAACCACGGTTAGGTGGTAGGTATATAATAATAAATAATACAATTCTGGTCGGACGGACTGCCTGCCGTGTGCCGACACAGAGGTAGCCACAGCCGTGAACTACCGCACTGTACACTGGTTGATAAAGAGATAGTAGTATACTCGTAACAATTAGGATGACACTATGACGGTATAAAGAATGAAAAAAAAACCACGGTTAGGTGGTAGGTATATAATAATAAATAATACAATTCTGGTCGGACGGACTGCCTGCCGTGTGCCGACACAGAGGTAGCCACAGCCGTGAACTACCGCACTGTACACTGGTTGATAAAGAGATAGTAGTATACTCGTAACAATTAGGATGACACTATGACGGTATAAAGAATGAAAAAAAAACCACGGTTAGGTGGTAGGTATATAATAATAAATAATACAATTCTGGTCGGACGGACTGCCTGCCGTGTGCCGACACAGAGGTAGCCACAGCCGTGAACTACCGCACTGTACACTGGTTGATAAAGAGATAGTAGTATACTCGTAACAATTAGGATGACACTATGACGGTATAAAGAATGAAAAAAAAACCACGGTTAGGTGGTAGGTATATAATAATAAATAATACAATTCTGGTCGGACGGACTGCCTGCCGTGTGCCGACACAGAGGTAGCCACAGCCGTGAACTACCGCACTGTACACTGGTTGATAAAGAGATAGTAGTATACTCGTAACAATTAGGATGACACTATGACGGTATAAAGAATGAAAAAAAAACCACGGTTAGGTGGTAGGTATATAATAATAAATAATACAATTCTGGTCGGACGGACTGCCTGCCGTGTGCCGACACAGAGGTAGCCACAGCCGTGAACTACCGCACTGTACACTGGTTGATAAAGAGATAGTAGTATACTCGTAACAATTAGGATGACACTATGACGGTATAAAGAATGAAAAAAAAACCACGGTTAGGTGGTAGGTATATAATAATAAATAATACAATTCTGGTCGGACGGACTGCCTGCCGTGTGCCGACACAGAGGTAGCCACAGCCGTGAACTACCGCACTGTACACTGGTTGATAAAGAGATAGTAGTATACTCGTAACAATTAGGATGACACTATGACGGTATAAAGAATGAAAAAAAAACCACGGTTAGGTGGTAGGTATATAATAATAAATAATACAATTCTGGTCGGACGGACTGCCTGCCGTGTGCCGACACAGAGGTAGCCACAGCCGTGAACTACCGCACTGTACTGTGTCTGCTGCTAATATAGACTGGTTGATATTTAAAGAGATATTAGTAGTATACAACAATACTATACTGGTGGTCAGGCACTGGTCACCACTCCTGCAGCAAAAGTGTGCACTGTTAATTAATATAATTGTACTCCTGGCTCCTGCTAACAACCTGCAGTGCTCCCCAGTCTCCCCCACAATTAATTATAAGCTTTTAATTTATACATTGATGACTGTGCAGCACACTGGGCTGAGCTGAGTGCACACAGACTGAGTCACACTGTGTGACTGACTGTGCTGTGTATCGTTTTTTTTTTCAGGCAGAGAACGGATATAGCAGAGAGAACTGAACGGATATATTATATTAAATAAAAGTTAACTAGCAACTGCACTGGTCACTGACTGTGGTAAACTAACTCTGTCTGCGACTCTGCACAATCTCTCTCTATCTAATCTATCTATCTCTATTCTAATGGAGAGGACGCCAGACACGTCCTCTCCCTATCAATCTCAATGCACGAGTGAAAATGGCGGCGACGCGCGGCTCCTTATATAGAATCCGAGTCTCGCGATAGAATCCGAGCCTCGCGAGAATCCGACAGCGTCATGACGACGTTCGGGCGCGCTCGGGTTAACCGAGCAAGGCGGGAAGATCCGAGTCGCTCGGACCCGTGGAAAAAAAAGTGAAGTTCGTGCGGGTTCGGATTCAAAGAAACCGAACCCGCTCATCTCTAATAATTTTAAATACTTTTCTATAGCTTCTCTACTGCTTGTCAGGACACACATGGGTCACAGTTACACCGCTCTGTACTGATATATACAATAATATATATACTTTTCTATAGCTTCTATACTGCTTGTCAGGACACATGGGTCACAGTTAGACCGCTCTGTACTGATATATACAATAATATATTTACTTTTCTATAGCTTCTATACTGCTTGTCAGGACACATGGTCACAGTTACACCGCTCTGTACTGATATATACAATAATATATATACTTTTCTATAGCTTCTATACTGCTTGTCAGGACACATGGGTCACAGTTACACCACTCTGTACTGATATATACAATAATATATATACTTTTCTATAGCCTCTATACTGCTTGTCAGGACACATGGGTCACAGTTACACCGCTCTGTACTGATATATACAATAATATATATAC
Source organism: Pseudophryne corroboree (assembly GCF_028390025.1). Lineage (NCBI taxonomy): Eukaryota > Metazoa > Chordata > Amphibia > Anura > Myobatrachidae > Pseudophryne > Pseudophryne corroboree. Next base: position 618,374,581 of record NC_086447.1, read on the forward strand.
TTTTCTTATTTTCTATAGCTTCTATACTGCTTGTCATGACACATTTCAGTTACACTGCTCTGTACTGATATATACAATAATATATATACTTTTCTATAGCTTCTATACTGCTGTCAGGACACATGGGTCACAGTTACACCGCTCTGTACTGATATATACAATAATATATATACTTTTCTTATTTTCTATAGCTTCTATACTGCTTGTCAGGACACATGGGTCAGTTACACTGCTCTGTACTGATATATACAATAATATATATACTTTTCTATAGCTTCTATACTGCTTGTCAGGACACATGGGTCACAGTTACACCGCTCTCTACTGATATATACAATAATATATATACTTTTCTATAGCTTCTAGTATTACAGTGCAGCATTTTGGTGACGAACAGTATTTGTACAGTAGGCCATTGCTGTATCTTGCAGCTCTGTGTCACTGCAAGTATCCATCCATTCCATTTTCTTCCAGTGATTTGGACCAATAATACCATTGATTAGAACGAATAATTCCAGTGATTTTGTAATTTTCTTCCAGTGATTTGGACCAATAATATCATTGATTAGAACGAATAATTCCTGTGATTTTGTCATTTTCTTCCAGTGATTTGGACCAATACTACCATTGATTAGGACAAATTATTCCTGTGATATTGAGGTGTTTGTGTCGCTTAGCTTAGCCGTCCAGCGACCACAGTGCACCTCTTTTTCTCTTTTCTTTGCATCATGTGCTGTTTGGGGCCAATTTTTTTAAGTGCCATCCTGTCTGACACTGCAGTGCCACTCCTAGATGGGCCAGGTGTTTGTGCCGCCCTCTTGGGTCGTTTTGCTTAGTCATCCAGCGACCTCGGTGCAAATTTTAGGACTAAAAATAGTATTGTGAGTTGTGAGGTGTTCAGAATAGACTGGAAATGAGTGGAAATTGTGGTTATTGAGGTTAATAATACTATAGGATCAAAATTCTATGATTTAAGCTGTTTTTGAGGTTTTTTTTTTTAAAAACACCCGAATCCAAAACACACCCGTATCCGGCAAAAAATTTTCAGGGAGGTTTTGCCAAAACGAGTCCGAATCCAAAACATGACCGCGGAACCGAATCCAAAACCAAAACCCGAAAAAGTTCTGGTGCACATCTCTAAGCTACACATTGCAAAACTTTCCAGGAGAGAGATACTGTGAATCCCTCCCCAGTATACACAACTGGCACATTGACAGTCAGCAGGAAATGCATGCACAGCCAGTGCCCAAACCCAGAAGTAAAATAATTGCATTAGCAATCACTTTACTTTTAACACATTGTAGAGACAAGCTCCTACAGGGCCCCTTGTCTCTGTATTTGATCTATGGTAAATCCCGGCAATTCTTCCCATTATGTCTATGTTAATGACTCTATAAAGATTTACATATGCTGATTAATATCTGGCACTGGGCTGTCTTTATAATTATAAAGCAGCCTGTATATAAATGGTCATTATTTGTTAGCACCAGCTCAAGTCATACCTTAATATGGGAGACGGATGGAGGGAGAGAGAGAGACTGTTGGAGAGAAAACAAAGGAAGATAAAGGCCTATTTACTTTTCTTGTGTGCTCTTTAGAAGGCCAGCCCACTATGTAAATTGCAGGGATATTTGGCATATTTTATGGCGATGATCTGCTAGTGTGTACGGAGGACAGATTAATTGGCCAATGTCAACAACAACAACAGATATATCTGCAGATGGCAGTGGTGGTTGGTCAGTGTTGTATCATCTGCAGATATACCTTAAGGACTTGTTGGTAACCCTACTATCTGGCTCCATTGAACCCTCGCTCACCCACAGTAACATCACTGTTACCATAACAACACACAGCAGGCGTTGCACCAATGAACCTGATATTGTTACAGCTTTATCAAGGCGACTCATGATCAAAAAAGGCATCCGCTCTGATCTTCTGAGAGCACAGAGGGTGCCCTGGGAGGCTGGAGCAGCAACACCAGGCCCCTACCCAAACTTTAATATGGTGTTTGGGAAAGCAGACATGTGACATTGGGACAAACTAAGCCCTGCAAGACTCCACTCATTTTGGTTAAAATATTGTCTCTTTCATGGTGTGTGAATTGGAGTAGGTTGGATATATGCTATTCTGCCCCTGCTTACCCCTATACACAGTCTAGTACTTTAAGTCATACAAATATTTGCATGTAAGGCTGCTGCTAATGTCTGTGCGTCACCCGGCCCCATAGCCCTGCATACTAATATATACGATATTGTCCATATTGGCTTGCAGGCATAAACGAGCCAGCACCAAAGATGAACGAGTGCGGGGCCATCTTTGGTGCATATACACTGAGAGATATGAATGATATCTCGTTCATTAATGAACGTGATAGTTCATATCTTTCAGTGTAATCTGCCAGTGTGTAGGCCCATAAGTCTATCAATCCCTCACCTCATGTACCAAATACCTATACCCCACTCCATGCATGTGCTCTTTAATACAACTGGTTGGTATAATTACATCTTGAAATAATTTTTTGCACTAATATCGTGACCACATTGAACTGCAAATGTGGTTGTTAATAAACGGACCCCTCAGACTTTATTATAAGTAGATCACTAACATCTTGTGAGGGCAGACTCGGGATGGTAAAAGCCTGACTAGAAGAGATGTTTGCATATAACTGAGCTTATTTAGAATTTCTATTTTATCTTTAAGGTGAGGCAGAGGGATGTGCCACAACGCTACCAGAGAGGGAGGCATCATCTCTGCCACCAGAGTCAGGTGTCCCCACCACAGAGGGAGGCACAAACCACTGCAACCCCCGGTGAGGCATGAGACCCCGCCATCCTGGGCGAGACAGGTGCTCCCATCACCCCAGACAAGACAGGCACCACTGCCATAGAGGCACCACTGCCATAGAGGCATGCACTTCCACCATCAGGGAGAAATGCTCCCCTACTACCGAGAGAAATGTGCACCCAACATCATCAGAGGGGCATGCACCCCCACAACACCATCAGAGAGGCATGCACCCCCACAACACCATCAGAGAGGCATGCGCTTCCACCACCATCAGAGAGGCATGCACCCCCACAAACACCGGAGAGGCATGAGGACCAACAAACACCAGATAGGCAAGCTCCCCGACAAACACCAGAGAGGTATAAGCCCGCACAATCACAAGGGAGACATACACCCTCACAAATAATGGAGAAGCATGCAACCCCATAAACACTGGAAGGGCATGCGCCTCCATCACCATCAGAGATGCATTGCGCCCCCACCACCATCAGAGATGTATTGCGTTCCTGCCACTATCAGAGATGCATGTGCCCCCCCCCCCCCCCCCCCCACCACCACCACCACCACCATCAGAGAGGTATGCACCCCCACAACTACTGGAGAGAAATGCGCTCCCACCACCACCGGAGCTGCATGCACCATCAGAGAGGTGCTTGCAGTCACAATGGGCAGTATTCAAATGATATATCACGCCCAATCTCCTTTCTAAAATGATCCCCGTTACCACGCATATAGTACCCATAGTAATGAGGTTTAGCTGTGTTAAGGGCTGGGTGCCTTGCTACCATAGAAATTATGATACCACGCCACCGAGAGCAGAAATAGAATAGGTGTGGAAGTGGGTGAAAAGAATTGAATACCGCCCAATTTATTATTTACAAATACAATTTTATTTTTTTAATTAAAAGGTTTGTTGCATAATGATACTACTCTCTTTCTGTTTGGTTCCCCCCAACTGTAGTGTCTATATGCTGAATGAATCTTTAAGAGCTATGGTGTCATTGGAAGCATTGTTAAATGGGTCAGATAAGCATAAATTCATTATTTCCTGAGTCAGGCACAAACACACAGCTTTCATATTCGATAGGTAACCAGCCTTATAACGGATTGCCAGTTCTGTGATCTTAGAACCAATTACATAGTCCCCATGGTGTGCATTCATATAATTATGCCTTTGTGTTTGCTTTTATCAGACATGTCTCAGTAAGGTTCCACAAGTTGGGTTGCCACCCGAATACATTGGGTAACATTTTCATGCACACTGAAGGTTAAAGACATTAAAATGATCGGCAAGACTTCATTTGCTGCCCTAAACCAAAACAGTTTCCTGTTTTCTGGAAAAGACAATAAACAGCATAAAAACTGCTTTGTGTGGCTCATTTTACATTAAAATACAAGGTGTCATGTTACTGTGATCCAATACATCCCAAGTAATGCATATGTCAGAGTACAAACTGTTCATTTAGCACAGTCCTTTCACTGTTTCACAGTACTTTCATATTTTACCCTCTAAGCTAGGGAATATATCCTACAGGTAAAAAGTCTGTACATTCCTGTTGAGGAAACCACGGTGTAAAGGATTAATGGGGTAAGGATGGCCTACAGAATGATGAGAAGAAACAACAAAGGAAATAGATGCTTCTTTATATGTGCGTCATGTTATGGAGCGCAAATAATATAGTAAAGCCTGCCATAACCTGTGAATCAGGATATCCCAACATTGATCATTTGATGATTTCGGTCTGTGGTACAGGTCAAATATGAATTCACATGGACAGGATTAATAACACCCTGAAGATATAAATGATTAGGTGTCTCGAACAAATAAGAAGCTGACACTGTATTTGTTTAGTATTACGGGATCAGTACTAAATGCTGCCGGCTGGAATCCCGGCGGTCGAAATACCGACGCCGGAATCCCGACCACACAATCCCGACAGGGGTGGCGAGCGGAACGCAGCCCCTTGCGGGCACACTATTATATTCTCCCTCTATGGGTGTCGTGGACACCCACGGAGGGAGAATATGTCGGGATTGTGGCGGTCGGGATTCCGGCGTCGGTATTTCGACCGCCGGGATTCCGGCCGGCGGCATCTTGACCGCATCCCAGTATTACAGATTCCCTGGACTGACAACTATTCAATAAAAAGAGAAATGCAGGTGCACTCTCTAAGCACTAAGAATACTAACAGCAACCAATCAGAATTTGTCTATCCTTTTCTTGGATGAAATAGAGAAATGATAAACAGAATTTGATTGATTGCTATGGGCAACATCACCACATTTCAATTTTAGAACCTTTAGTAAATTTACCCCTTACAATTAACACAAAGTATAAGTGAAGTTCCTAGCACGTTGGCCAAACAAACCAGTGTGTTTGCATTCTTAATAATCTGACAATATGTCCAGGTGGAAACATCAGGCAGTGTGTGGGCAAACCATATTTTTCAAGAAATCTGACCATCATTTAAAAAATAAAATTTGAAGCACAGATAACCTTCCTCTAGGCGCATAATTGTCAGATCCCCAAAAAAAAACAAAATGGACAAGGTCTAACCAGAGGTGTCACCAGGTGACACCCGGAGCACACTCTGCATTATTACACCCCCTCCCCGCCAAAGTCACACCAGCCCAAAAAGGGGGCATGGCCTAATTTAAAAGGGGGCTCCTCTCCTTCACTCCCGGGGGGGGGGGGTCCAACTTCCCCAGAGATGCTGGATACTCCCCGGAGACTGGGTAGCATGTAGTGTCGGATTTTTATCTGTGACAGGTGCAGAGTGCTGCAGGAGACCCGGCTCCTGTTACTGTAGAACAGTCGGTTCTTTGGTGTCACCCCCTTCGAGGGAGACACCTGGGTGTGGGCCGCACCCCCGGCACCCGACTTTTGATGCCACTGTGTCTGCATAGCTTTACTAGATGGATGTGACCCAGTTGGTGAATGACCCATTTTCTGGGCAATTTAGTCACACACAGTGCTATTTATCTGCTATCAGCTTTATTGACCCATCAAATCCAATCATAATCTTATTGCTGTGGGCCCACACCCGTGACAGAATAGTAAAACAATGGAAAATCTGTATCACTGCATAGGCTGATCTGAGCATAAATAAGTAAGAATATAAAGGTGGGAATGCAGACTTAGAAAGTTTCATTCTGCATATACAGATGTGTCCTCATACATCATTGCTGTAGTTGCACCAAACAGCCCTTCTCAGTACACCAGGTTGAGTGAGACACTGCTAGCACTGGGCATCTTCTTTACAGAAAATTGGTCTTCGTTGCAATGTGTCTCGGATGCACTAGGAGACTGTATAATTTGATCTAAAACAATTTTATATCTGTGTGCGACTGAGTCTCTGGGGTATGTGTTATAGGATCCGAGTTAGCCGGAGGTGCAGGATGCTGGCTGATCTCGGACAATTTTTTAAAGGAGCAATCATTTACAAGGCAAAAGCATGCCTTGTAAATGAGTGCCCCTTTAAAAAAAATGAAAAAAGTCAGATATCATCCGGCATACCGTACCTCCGGCAAACGCGGACCTTATTACACATGCCCCTCTGAATCTGTATATGAAGCTCCGTTGTGCTACGTATACAGACAAGTGTCCCAAATTAATTGTCAAATTAATCAGCACAATTTACTGGTGCATCCTAGTCGCATCGCGTTGTGATTAAGATGCATTTTCGGCAACAACAAAAAAAAAATACTCGCTGCTAGCAGAGTCGTACGGGATATTGCCGGGTCATTCACATATCGCGCTGTGTTGCGTATTGAGGCTAGATGTATGAGGACACATCTGTACAAGCCCTAGATTTTCATAGTTCCTAATAAAATAAAAAAATCCTGTCTGGGAGTTGCAGTTTAACAACAGCAACACACTCAAAACTAACATGCATACACTGTGCTTTAGACAAAGAAGCAAAATACAAACTGCTATAAGCCAATACGTATAAAGGTGGCTTTGATCTTCTGAAGTTTTGAATTGAAAACGGTTTCTGGGACTCAGATATGTATATTGATAGTTTAATACTACTTGTCTGTAATTTCCCACGAGCACATTTCCAAGCTAGAAAGGATCTACAAGAATATGTAGACATTTACCTATACAACCCAGCATTACCCAACCTACATTCTGTGTGCTGCCATGTCTTCTTCAAAGAATATACTTGCCCACATAAACACATTACTAACGTGTTCCTGCTAGCTAGTCTAAAAAAAAGATCATATTGTACATAATGCAAATAGTGCATTTCTTTTAACATTTCCAGCAAAAAAATTAAATAAAAGTAGTGGTTCCCTTTATGTTAGCAAACGTTTCATTTAATTTAATCTCTTAATTTCTAGCTGCATGACTTACTGCTACTTTTTTTTTTTTTTTTAAGCAGACTCTTAAAAACACAATTTGGCCTAATTTTTCCATCCTTCAAAAGAGCACTAAAGCAGACCATTTGAATGGGGAATTGTCCCTCTCCTTAGCTGCATGCGGTGTGCTCTCAATGTGTAATGCAGTTTAGACGCGAAGGGCGTTCTTTGATATAGGAAAGTCAGCCTGCACAATGTCATCACTCTGATGAGGCTTGTAATGAGGTGTGAGGGAGGAATTAAAATTGTACAACCGATTTCTTTTTAGAAATAAAAATCTCAACTGTAAAGGGCTGCACTCTTCCAGAAACACTTGCTTTTGTAGTACACCTTCATTATAAATTATGGAAATAAATTTGCCTCATTCAACAAAAACATTCTTACCCACTCTGGGAACTAGCAAGTAATTCAACACGCGGCGACTGCCGACACTACCACCAAAATTGCCAAGTTCCCATTGTTCCCAATAAAAGTGTGCAGGAAAAATTGGTGATGAAGGGTTGAGGTAATGTGATGTGTGCAGATGCATTTGGGAGAGAACTGAATAAAGGCCCTAGAATTTCAGGACCTTATTTAAAAGTAGGAAATAGCTACTTTTTAAAATGAAGCATACATTTTCAAGTTTCCTAATCCATTTTTATTTTAGACTGGAAAGTAAGAGGGATGCAAATTAATTTTCTAGAATCATACAGTTCACTAGAGATTATGTGAATACTGGTGTTAACACATACAGTATCTATCACATTTATAAGCGTCTGATGTACGTGAAAGAGTAATCATCCATGTAGAATCTCGAGTGTGCCATTGACATCAGAGGACGCTGGCTCCTGTTTCAAGCATTTGCTTTCCATGTGTCAGCTCTCACAATGAGAGTCATTTGAGGCAGGGATTGAAGATGTTTTGTTTCCCTTCTAAAACAGCTTACTTTCCCAGTGTACATGTGTATATCTGTGTTTGTAAGTCACTTAGCGAATCTATTGCATCTCTACAGATAATGTAAAAAAAAAAAAAATCCTGAACTGAAACAGATGCAAAAATAAGATTTTACTCACCGGTAAATCTATTTCTCGTAGTCCGTAGTGGATGCTGGGAACTCCGAAAGGACCATGGGGAATAGCGGCTCCGCAGGAGACTGGGCACAACTAAAAGAAAGCTTTTAGACTACCTGGTGTGCACTGGCTCCTCCCACTATGACCCTCCTCCAAGCCTCAGTTAGGATACTGTGCCCGGAAGAGCTGACACAATAAGGAAGGATTTTGAATCCCGGGTAAGACTCATACCAGCCACACCAATCACACCGTATAACTCGTGATACCATATCCAGTTAACAGTATGAAACATAACTGAGCCTCTCAACAGATGGCTCATAACAATAACCCTTTAGTTAACAATAACTATGTACAATTATTGCAGACAATCCGCACTTGGGATGGGCGCCCAGCATCCACTACGGACTACGAGAAATAGATTTACCGGTGAGTAAAATCTTATTTTCTCTAACGTCCTAGTGGATGCTGGGAACTCCGAAAGGACCATGGGGATTATACCAAAGCTCCCAAACGGGCGGGAGAGTGCGGATGACTCTGCAGCACCGAATGAGAGAACTCAAGGTCCTCCTCAGCCAGGGTATCAAATTTGTAGAATTTAGCAAACGAGTTTGCCCCTGACCAAGTTGCAGCTCGGCAAAGTTGTAAAGCCGAGACCCCTCGGGCAGCCGCCCAAGATGAGCCCACTTTCCTCGTGGAATGGGCTGTTACTGATTTAGGATGCGGCAATCAAGCCGCAGAATGCTCCAGATGAATTGTGCTACAAATTCAGCGAGCAATAGTCTGCTTAGAAGCAGGAGCACCTATTTTGATGGGTGCCTACAGGATAAAAAGCGAGTCAGTTTTCCTGACTCCAGCCGTCCTGGAAATATAAATTTTTAAGGCCCTGACTACGTCCAGTAACTTGGAATCTTCCAAGTCCCTAGTAGCCGCAGGCACTACAATAGGTTGGTTCAAGTGAAAAGCTGATACCACCTTAGGGAGAAACTGGGGACGAGTCCTCAATTCTGCCCTATCCATATGGAAAATCAGATAAGGGCTTTTACATGACAAAGCCGCCAATTCTGACACACGCCTGGCCGAAGCCAAGGCCAATAACATGACCACTTTCCATGTGAGATATTTCAAATCCACAGTTTTAAGTGGCTCAAACCAATGTGATTTTAAGAAACTCAACACCACGTTGAGATCCCAAGGTGCCACAGGAGGCACAAAAGGGGGGCTGAATATGTAGCACTCCCTTTAGAAATGTCTGAACTCCAGGCAGTGAAGCCAGTTCTTTCTGGAAGAAAATCGACAGAGCCGAAATCTGGACCTTAATGGAACCCAAGTTTAGGCCCATAGTCACTCCTGACTGTAGGAAGTGCAGAAAACGACCCAGCTGAAATTCCTCTGTTGGGGCCTTCCTGGCCTCACACCACGCAACATATTTTCGCCAAATACGGTGATAAGGTTTGCGGTTACTTCTTTCCTGGCTTTTATCAGCGTAGGAATGACTTCCTCCGGAATGCCCTTTTCCTTTAGGATCCGGAATTCAACCGCCATGCCGTCAAACGCAGCCGCGGTAAGTCTTGGAACAGACAGGGTCCCTGCTGTAGCAGATCCTGTCTGAGCGGTAGAGGCCATGGGTCCTCTGATATCATTTCTTGAAGTTCTGGGTACCAAGCTCTTCTTGGCCCATCCGGAACCACGAGTATCGTTCTTACTCCTCGTTTACTTATTATTCTCAGTACCTTTGGTATGAGAGGCAGAGGAGGGAATACATAAACCGACTGGTACACCCACGGTGTCACTAGAGCGTCCACAGCTATTGCCTGAGGGTCCCTTGACCTGGCGCAATATCTAGTTTTTTGTTTAGGCGGGACGCCATCATCTCCACCTGTGGCCTTTCCCAACGGTTTACCAACAGTTGGAAGACTTCTGGATGAAGTCCCCACTCTCCCGGGTGTAGGTCGCGTCTGCTGAGGAAGTCTGCTTCCCAGTTGTCCTCTCCCGGATTGAACACTGCTGACAGTGCTAAGACGTGATTTTCCGCCCATCGGAGAATCCTTGTGGCTTCTGCCATCGCCATCCTGCTTCTTGTGCCGCCCTGTCGATTTACATGGGCGACTGCCGTGATGTTGTCTGATTGGATCAGTACCGGCTGGTTTTGAAGCAGAGGCCTTGCCAGACTTAGGGCATTGTAAATGGCCCTCAGTTCCAGAATATTTATGTAGGGACGACTCCTGACTTGACCAAAGTCCTTGGAAATTTCTTCCCTGTGTGACTGCCCCCCAGCCTCGAAGGCTGGCATCCGCGGTTACCAGGACCCAGTCCTGTATGCCGAATCTGTGGCCCTCTTGAAGATGAGCACTCTGCAGCCACCACAGTAGAGATACCCTGGTCCTTGGAGACAGGGTTATCCGCCGATGCATCTGAAGATGCGATCCCGACCACTTGTCCAAGAGGTCCCACTGAAAGGTTCTTGCATGGAACCTGCCGAATGGAATTTTGCTTCGTAAGAAGCTACCATTTTTCCCAGAACTCGTGTGCAGTGATGCACAGATACCTGTTTTGGTTTCAGGAGGTCTCTGACTAGAGATGACAGCTCCTTGGCTTTCTCCTGCGGGAGAAACACTTTTTTCTGTTCTGTGTCCAGAACCATCCCCAGGAACAGTAGGCGTGTGGTAGGAACCAGCTGTGACTTTGGAATGTATAGAATCCATCCGTGCTGTTGTAGCACTTCCCGAGATAGTGCTACTCCGACCAACAACTGCTCCTTGGACCTCGCCTTTATAAGGAGATCGTCCAAGTACGGGATAATTAAAACTCCCTTTTTTCGAAGGAGTATCATCATTTCTGCCATAACCTTGGTAAAGACCCTCGGTGCCGTGGACAGTCCAAGCGGCAGTGTTTGGAATTGGTAATGGCAAACCTGTACCCCAAATCTGAGGTACTCCTGGTGAGGATGGTAAATGGGGACATGTAGGTAAGCATCCTTGATGTCCAGGGATACCATTTAATCCCCCTCCTCCAGGCTTGCAATAACCGCCCTGAGCGATTCCATCTTGAACTTGAATTTTTTTATGTATGTGTTCAAGGATTTCAAATTTAAAATGGGTCTCACCGAACCGTCCGGTTTCGGTACCACAAACAGTGTGGAATAGTAACCCCGTCCTTGTTGAAGTAGGGGCACCTTGACTATCACCTGCTGGGAATACAGCTTGTGAATTGCCTCTAGCACAGCCTCCCTGCCTGAGGGAGTTGTCGGCAAGGCAGATTTGAGGAAACGGCGGGGGGGAGACGCCTCGAATTCCAGCTTTTACCCCTGAGATACTACTTGAAGGATCCAGGGATCCACCTGTGAGCGAGCCCACTGATCGCTGAAATTTTTGAGGCGGCCCCCCACCGTACCTGGCTACGCCTGTGGAGCCCCCGCGTCATGCGGTGGACTCAGAGGAAGCGGGGGAAGAATTTTGATTCTGGGAACTGGCTGACTGGTGCAGCTTTTTCCCTATTCCCCCGTCTCTGTGCAGAAAGGAAGCGCCTTTGACCCGCTTGCTTTTCTGAAGCCGAAAGGACTGTACCTGATAATACAGTGCTTTCTTAGGCTGTGAGGAAACCTGAGGTAAAAAAATTTCTTCCCAGCTGTTGCTGTGGATACGAGGTCCCAGAGACCATCCCCAAACAATTCCTCACCCTTATAAGGCTCTATGTGCCTTTTAAAGTCAGCATCACCTGTCCAGTGTCGGGTCTCTAATACCCTCCTGACAGAATGGACATTGCATTAATTCTGGATGCCAGCCGGCAAAATATCCCTCTGTGCATCCCTCATATATAAGACGACGTCTTATGTTTGCAAAATAGTATCCCTGTTTGACAGGGTTACAGACCACGCTGCAGCAGCACTATCTGCAGGTCTCAATCTAGTACCTGAGTGTGTAAATACAGACTTCAGGATAGCCTCCTGCTTTTTATCAGCAGGTACCTACAAAGTGGCCGTATCCTAAGACGGCAGTGCCACCTTTTTTGACAAACGTGTGAGCGCCTTATCCACCCTAGGGGAAATCTCCCAGCGTAACTTATCCTCTGGCGGGAAAGGGTACGCCATCAGTAACTTTTTAGAAATTACCAGTTTCTTATCGGGGGAACCCACGCTTTTTCACACTTCATTCACTCATTTGATGGGTGAACAAAACACTGCCTGCTTTTTCTCCCCAAACATAAAACCCTTTTTTAGTGGTACTTGGGTTAATGTCAGAAATGTGTAACACATTTTTTATTGCCGGGATCATGTAACGGATGTTCCTAGTGGATTGTGTATATGTCTCAACCTCGTCGACACTGGAGTCAGACTCCGTGTCGACATCTGTGTCTGCCATCTGAGGGAGCGGGCGATTTTGAGCCCCTGATGGCCTTTGAGACGCCTGGGCAGGCGCGGGCTGAGAAGCCGGCTGTCCCATAGCTGTTACGTCATCCAGCCTTTTATGTAAGGAGTTGACACTGTCGGTTTATACCTTCCACCTATCCATCCACTCTGGTGTCGGCCCCACAGGGGGCGACATCACATTTATCGGCATCTGCTCTGCCATCACATAAGCCTTCTCATCAAACGTGTCGACACAGGCGTACCGACACACCGCACACACACAGGGAATGCTCTGACTGAGGACAGGACCCCAACACAGCCCTTTGGGGAGACAGAGAGAGAGAGTATGCCAGCACACACCAGAGCGCTATATAATTTAGGGATTAACACTATAACTGAGTGATTTTTCCCAATAGCTGCTTGTATATACAATATTACGCCTAAATTTAGTGCCCCCCCTCTCTTTTTAACCCTTTGAGCCTGCAAACTACAGGGGATAGCCTGGGGAGCTGTCTTCCAGCTGCACTGTGAAGAGAAAATGGCGCCAGTGTGCTGAAGGAGATAGCTCCGCCCCTTTTTCGCGGACTTTTCTCCCGCTTTTTTATGGATTCTGGCAGGGGTATTTATCACATATATAGCCTCTGGGGCTATATATTGTGATATATTTGCCAGCCAAGGTGTTTTTATTGCTGCTCAGGGCGCCCCCCCCAGCGCCCTGCACCCTCAGTGACCGGAGTGTGAAGTGTGCATGAGGAGCAATGGCGCACAGCTGCAGTGCTGTGCGCTACCTTGGTGAAGACTGATGTCTTCTGCCGCCGATTTTCCGGAACTCTTCTTGCTTCTGGCTCTGAAAGGGGGACGGCGGCGCGGCTCCGGGAACGAACACCAAGGCCAGTTCCATGCGGTCGATCCCTCTGGAGCTAATGGTGTCCAGTAGCCTAAGAAGCCCAAGCTAGCTGCAAGCAGGTAGGTTCGCTTCTTCTCCCCTTAGTCCCTCGATGCAGTGAGCCTGTTGCCAGCAGGTCTCACTGTAAAATAAAAAACCTAAAATAAACTTTCTTTCTAGGAGCTCAGGAGAGCCCCTAGTGTGCATCCAGCTCGGCCGGGCACAGAAATCTAACTGAGGCTTGGAGGAGGGTCATAGTGGGAGGAGCCAGTGCACACCAGGTAGTCTAAAAGCTTTCTTTTAGTTGTGCCCAGTCTCCTGCGGAGCCGCTATTCCCCATGGTCCTTTCGTAAGTTCCCAGCATCCACTAGGACGTTAGAGAAATATATATTATAGTAATCTGTCACTGTAAACTAAACACAAAAAAAGAAAGGAATACAGGCATAAAAACACCTATTTGATTTTGCTTTGCACCACTCCTAAGAAATGCTCCCCGATAATGTATTGTATTTATTTCTGAACATATAACCTTTACTAAAATAGTTACCCACACAAAATAAAACGGAAATACATTTAATAAATGTTTATTATAAATAGCTGGTAGTCCTTAATAATCACAACCCACTTTCTCCAAACGTATAAATACAATCATTATGGCTACTCCTGGCCTGGGACAACCAATAAGCAGGATCATATTTATAATAAATAAATGAGATTCTTCTATGTTTTGCATTTTCACAGTTTTTACTTAAAACTCATTCACTGATCATGAAAACTGAAATGTTGAAAAAAAAAATGTTAATAAATCTTACAGTATGTACTGTACAGCTACATGATGTTCATTACGGATGTTCTCTAGCATAGTGCCTAAAGAAACCTAGACATTAAGCAGGAAAGGCTAAATAAAAGTCAAAAGGTATAACATGCAACATACAGTAAGTGCTGTAATGCCATGGCAACTGAAGAGCCAATCTTAAAGGCTATTTTCCTGATCCATCTTACTGGCCCTTCTGTTATGGGTCTCTAGAATTTTTTTCCAAGGGAGTTTAATTCAATATTTCAAATTATGCTTTGTATTTATTCTCTAACATACAGTTGTATGTAGCTCTCAATTGTGAAAACCACAAAAATAACTAATAAAAAAGATCAAGGACTTCAAGAATTACAACATACTGTAAGGATAACAAAGAAATGCTTCCCAAAATCTAAAGATTGCATTTCTTTAATTATTTGTTTTCTGAGTCCCAGGACATATTCTATTGCTACAGTACTCACTGTTTGAGTGGTCATTTATACTGCATTGACCGCTACCAAAGAATTCATCACCATTACACAGATGCATTCAGATTAAATAATGGATGGACTATAGAACATACTTAACTATGTGTACTCAGCCCGACACTGGCGCCGGCAGGGCCTCAGCACTGGGGGGCACGGGGCATGCTGCATTCTGTAGCATGTCATCGCTAGCTATATCCCCATAAGCTATGCTGCTGCAGGGTAGATGTGGGGTGTAGCTACCTACCCGAGGGAGTGCTCATATCATGGATATACAACGTACCCGATGTCGCTCCGATACGTGGAATCGTGCAACATATCGTCTAGTGTGTACCCAACTTAACTGGTGCCTGTATCCCCTTACCGTTTTATCAGCCTCTCCAAACTCACAAGATTGCAAGTGCAAAAGACAGCCCTACAGATTAATGGCATAACTTCCATGTTAGCAGGGGGTGTAACTGCTATGGTATTCCACAACCTCTGCCAAAGACCTATGTCTTTTTTCCACCTTTGGGGCAGGGTACCATTACCTTGGGGCGCTTAGAATGTAATCTACATATCTGTTCTGGTGTATTTTCACATCCAGCAAATGCACTTCCATTCAACTCTAAAGCAGGCCAATACATTTTAATAACATACTGTATCACACATGGATTTTAAGATAAGAAGTCTAGATGTAAAAAAATATTAATCTGGCATTCAGCTAAGGGCACAATTGACATAGAACAACTATACTTTTCTGATGGGAGATGAAGGGGATTATTTAGTTCATGGTCAGCGAAACCCACAGTGCAAGGATAACAAAACTCTTCAAAAACAAACGTATAAATTCCTTTCCTACAAAATGAAATGAAAAGCCTGACCTAGCACAACACAGTCGTAAGAGTTTTAGATGGCTACAAAATGTGTCCTTGCGTAACCACAAGATTGTCCTGCTCTGCAGAATATAAAAGGTAAATGGAACAGCAATAGCATTGAGGCACCAAGCTTTATCACATCATTAAATGAGATTTCTAGCCGTAATAAAAACATGCTTAAAACCTTGCAAATGGCTGTCTTGCTGGGTTCACATCCAACTGACATTTTGCTGACCAGAGAAAGTTACAAATAAAAAGAACAACAGCTTTTTTTATTTGGTGAAAAAAAATATGGGCATGCTCTTTCTAGGTTAGTGTTTTGGTACAGATGTGTCCTCATACACCTTGCTCAATGACATGTGGTGCGAGATGCCGAGTGGTGGTCTTCTTCTCTGTAATGTGCATCACAATGCAACAAAACCACTTCACAAAACTGCACTGTTTGATTTGATATGCGACACTTGCACATCTTCAGCAGATCTAGGCTCTGTCACACACAGATGTAAAATTGTTGCATATCAAATAAATCAGCGAAGTCTTGTGACACAGTTTTGTCAGATCACATTGTGAATAAGACGCACGTTCAAGCTAAACAGATGCTTAGCATGGCAAGAAGGTAAGTTTGGCACGACTGCAGCAATACTCTATAATTAGACATCTGTAGTTGAAGACAGTAAAAAATAATGGTGTTTTATTTGGGTTAGATAGGGGGATATTCAATTATCGACAGGTTCTGTGCCCTTTGCTAATGGGTTAATATTACACTTCTACCCCTTTCACATCACCAAAATAACGCGGGTTATTGCCGGATGGACCCGGGTCGAGATGCAGTGTGAAAGCGCCAAACTGAAATAACCTGGGTCGAGCAACTTGGCATTAAAGCAGGGATGAACATGGGTCGGACCCAGGTCGATATGCAGTGTGAAAGGGTCTGACCCGGGACTCAAAAAAAGGCGCTGACTGGATGTTCCTGTGTCTTCCTTGATGATGTCAACAGCCACAGCTCTGGACACACAGGCAGCACACTGCAGACATCAAGTGAGGAGCATTTTAGAAGTTCAGCATTGTGATGGTTAATTGCCATGGCCAATTGCAGTGATGAGGAGGTGAGGGAGCTATTGAGAGGAGGGGGGGGGGGGGAGAGCTGAGATAAGCAAACAAAACACAGACACTGTTAAAGATGCCATAGTGTACAAAAACATCACCAAGATGCTTGAATCCTGTAGCTTCCACAGGACACAGCAGCAGGTCATAAATAAATTAAAGGTCTTAAAGAAAAATGACCTTGTTTCCTTTTGACAACTCATCTTTGTGAGCCAGAAAAAGTCCATTTTAAATTACATCCATAGTGTTTACATGGGTAACCCAGGTTCAGAGTGAAAGGGGCCAACCTAGGATAACCTGGGTCGAAAGTGCAGTGTGAAAGGGTCTGACCTGGGTCCAAAATCCCAGGTTGGACCCTGGTTTGCGATGTGAAAGATGTATCATTTTGTGAGATATTTTCATGATGCCGCTCCCAGTACTCAAATGATCCAACCAGAAATGGCAAGTCATAGATGTCACAAAGGGATGCAATTAATTTGCCGGTTGTCAGGGTCCCGGCGGTCAGGATACCGATGCCGAAATCCCGACAGCCGGAATTCCAGCGCACAGTGGCTATTCCCACTCATGGGTGCAAGGGGGCTCTTTCCGCTCATCTTGCTGCTGGCATACTGGAGGCCGGGATGCCATTGTCGGTATACTGACAGCTGTCATCCCAGCCGCCGGTAAATCATACTGATCCAGTCACAAATTAATTCTGCAGTTTGTGACCTATACGAAGTGTATTAAAGAGTGGGGAAATCATACTGAATCACAAAAAGTAAGTAAGATAGCAAGAGAGTATAAAAGGCTTGTCAGTGGCCATAAACAAGTATTTTAGGCTACGGACATCAAATGGTTTGTTTTTTAAACATTTATAAATGATGGAAAAATGGTAGTCAGCAAGTATATTTTCACATTGGAAGTATCTAGAGTATTTTGGGATACATTAAAATGTTTTTAAGTGCGCAAATGAAAGTTTATAAACCTTGCAATTCACTTCTATAAGTTCAAAAACACATTTCCCATCAAATCAACACCCCAATATACTTGCCCCACATCATTTGACACATTGTTCTGCATTTTAAAGAAATTTAAAAACCTTTAAATACATCATTATTCTTTGGACAATAACTAAAGAGCTGCATACGAAAATCCTCTTTAAACCCTATTGAGGCCCACATTAATTTAACATGATTTCTAAAGGATTTGCAAAAAGTCATGCCCGCAGGTTTTTCAGCAATTTTCGGCAAACTAGTGGTTAACTGAATCTCCCCATAAGAGTTTTATTTAAATCTTCTAGGTATATTTACCAAAGCGTTAAAAGCCTTATTTCAGGTGAAACTTGGTGCTCTACAGATATCTCTAGCATATTCATCACAGGTAGCAATATTTGCTGCTTTCTCTGGTGATAGATTTCTCAAGATGGCAGGAACAGAAAAAAGCTGAGCATTTTGTTCATGTCCAACAGTAGTTAAATATTTTTATTTTATGAAATATTTGGAATCTAATTTTTGGGAATTCTATCATGCAGACTGATATTTGTAGTTTTTTTTTGCCATTTTCTACATGTACATGTTTATTTAATATAACAGCTATTTACTGTATTTTCGCTAAAGAACAGAGATATCTCTGGAGTTAAGTAAAGTGTAACAGCAAAAATCACAATGTTGTATAGTACTACAGTCAAGTAGTCCGGATGCACCTCCCCTGCCTTTTGCCTAAACTACAGTATTAATGACTGCTCGAATGCTCTAATCTCTAATTGTCGCGAACAGCAGCAATGACAGATGTTATCTACCAGGGCAAAATCCTGAAAACTGCTAAATATTTCCCTTATAATTTGTAGCTGCAAACTATTGTGTAAATGTAAACTGTAAATGCAGGGGCGTTTTAAGAGGAGGGGGCCCCTGTGAAAACTCCGGGTGGCCCCCCTCCTCTGCACGCCGCAGTAGTCTCCTGTACTGTAAATGCAGGGGCATTTTAAGAGGAGGGGGCCCCTGTGCAGACTCCAGATGGGCCCCCTCCTCTGCACGCCGCAGTAGTCTCTTGTACTGTAAATGCAGGGGCGTTTTAAGAGGAGGGGGCCCCTGTGCAGACTCCAGATAGGCCCCCTCCTCTGCACACCGCAGTAGTCTCCTGTACTGTAAATGCAGGGGCGTTTTAAGAGGAGGGGGCCCCTGTGCAGACTCCAGATGGGCCCCCTCCTCTGCACGCCGCAGTAGTCTCCTGTACTGTAAATGCAGGGGCGTTTTAAGAGGAGGGGGCCCCTGTGCAGACTCCAGATGGGCCCCCTCCTCTGCACACCGCAGTAGTCTCCTGTACTGTAAATGCAGGGGCGTTTTAAGAGGAGGGGGCCCCTGTGCAGACTCCAGATGGGCCCCCTCCTCTGCACGCCGCAGTAGTCTCCTGTACTGTAAATGCAGGGGCGTTTTAAGAGGAGGGGGCCCCTGTGCAGACTCCAGATGGGCCCCCTCCTCTGCACGCCGCAGTAGTCTCCTGAACTGTAAATGCAGAGGCATTTTGAGAGGGGCCCCTGTGCAAACTCCGGGTGGGCCCCCTCCTCTGCACGCCGCAGTAGTCTCCTGTACTGTAAATGCAGAGGCATTTTGAGAGGGGCCCCTGTGCAAACTCCGGGTGGGCCCCCTCCTCTGCACGCCGCAGTAGTCTCCTGTACTGTAAATGCAGGGGCGTTTTAAGAGGAGGGGGCCCCTGTGCAGACTCCGGGTGGGCCCCCTCCCCTGCATGCTGCAGTAGTCTCCGGCATCATGCTGGAGTCTACTGCCCATGTGCAGGTCTCCGGAAACATGGTGCCCGCCATGTTCCAGAGACCAAATTCCCTATTGTGCATGCACAGTGGCCATTTTGAAGATGTTTACCGCGGCTGCAACAGCCGACGCTGGACTCCGGAGAGGTAAGTAGTAAAATATGGGTGCAATGTGGGCCCCCCCTGGACCTAGAAGCCCTTGTGCACCGCACAAATTGCACCCATTATAAAAAAAGGCCAATGTGTAAATGTAACTGTTAAGCCACCACCTATTTTTCACCTAATGTACAACACATGCAATATTGCTGTGTGTGGTCCCAAATTACCCTAGTGCTCAATGACAGTATGTTGGAAGTAGATTAGATCATTATCAAAAGACGTGTTTGCAAAGGTGGTTGGAAGATGACCGCAGATGGTCACCAGCCGCCAGCGTGTGCTCTCATATTCCAATGCTGGAAGAGATCTGAGGGTGTGTACACACGGTGAGATATTTTCTTTCAATTTTGACTATATAGTCAAAATCGGAAGAAAAGTTAGTGCAGATCGCAAGGTGAAAGTCACCTTGCGATCCCGATGCGCGGTCCTGCCAGGTCGGCATCGCAAGAAAAGATAGACTGTGCAGGCAAGTCAATCCTTGCTAGATCGGTGTACTATCTAGTTCATCTCACATGTCAATGACATCTCACATAAGCCAAAATCTCAATTAAGCAAAATCGTAGGCACACATAGTCCATATCTCAAGAAAAGTTAGTCAAAATCTGTGCTATCTAGGCTCCTGGGAGTTCAAGGGAAATCGCAAGTGAAAATCGGCCATAGCAAGAATCTCACCGTTTGTACACACACTTACGGTTCATCTGTAACACCGGTGGGTAGACCTTGTCTAATTGGGACACTTATGTAATGTGGTGAAATTGGACTCCTTGATTCTGGCAACTGGGACAAGCTGCAGATTCATACAAACTTGTAACAAACAATAAACTACAAAACTACCAGGGGTAGAAGAAAATTGCACCCAATTCACACTAAATGAGCAGCAGTAACATGTTTCCAGTAAAGAAATGTTCTCAGTCTCATTGTATATAATTTAATGTATTGTGTATGTTTTCCTCATGTACAATGTCCCTTGACCCATAAACAAAAAGGCTAAATAAGTGTTATTTTCCAGTTGTATGAACGATAACAGCGTGGCCGCAGAATTCAGAAACTGACAAATCCCATAAGGGCATGGAGATAACAAATTCAAAGGCTTTTCTAGTCTTTTTTTTAAATCAAGATCATCGTTCACTTGAAAAGGAAATCTCGGTTCTATGTAGAAAACCAAGGTCAGACAATTTTATTTTTCAAATTCTCTGTTCTGAGTAACCAGAGCAGAAAATATTCTGTTGATATTATTATTAACAATGTATGTCATATGTCACACAGCACTTTCCCCAGACAAAAACATTTCGTATGAGAGTCACAAAAGGTAAAATGTAGAACGGTCAAAACAACTCTTGTGAGGGATCATCAAAGCCACCCTTTCAGGCATGAAGGGTAAAAAGATCACAGGCCATGCAGGACACAGTGGCAATGCCTGAGAGACATGCGCTTCCCACCATCCAGGTTAGTAATGGTAAAACTTGCAGGGGTTAATGCTTTAAGTTTAAGGCCACATACACAATGGAGATATAATTCTGCATTAAGATGCATTTCTAACGCAAATTAACTGCAAGTAAACATCTGAGAAAATAGAAATCATCCTACTAGGACGGTATCCAGTTAGTCGCGGTAATTGAGTCGGCCATGTCTAACCTATTAGCCGATATTCCAGCACTTTTCAGGTATTTTGTTTCCACTGCCTGAGGCAGGCGAAAACAAATCCCAGATAAATAAGCATTTTTCTCTGCTATCACTGCGGCGAAAACACACAGGATTCCTGAAAAGCCGTGGACCTATGTGTTTTTGAGCGCAAACAGGTAATTGGTCGCAAGAAACAAAAGGGTTATAATTAAATAGCCTGACAATGACCATTGGGCAAAAACTGCGATAATAGCCCGTGTTTTCATCCGCCAATTACCGCGGCTAATAGAATATAAGATATCCCCATTAGTGAGGGTGTTTATAATTGTGTTTTTACTTGTATTTAACATGCTTTGCATTTTTGCGCTTTCTACTCCATTTCAGTGCATCTGATATGCAAGTGAAAACTTATAAATACCTTAATATGAAATTGCAATGTGATGCGCTAAAGAAGCCTTTGTCAATGCAATTCCATGTACTGTACGTCTGGCTTATTATGAAAGGCTTATGTGTAAATGCATATCAAAGTCATAGTAAATACATACAAAAATGCAGTGAGGCACTATTACTTGCCTTTTAATACAGGTTGAGTATCCCATATCCAAATATCCGAAATATTCCGAAATACGGACTTTTTTTGAGTGAGAGTGAGATAGTGAAACTTTTGTTTTTTGATGGCTCAATGTACACAAACTTTGTTTAATACACAAAGTTATTAAAAATATTGTATTAAATGACCTTCAGGCTGTGTGTATAAGGTGTATATGAACCATAAATGAATTGTGTGAATGTAGACACACTTTGTTTAATGTACAAAGTTATAAAAAATATTGTCTAAAATGACCTTCAGGCTGTGTGTATAAGGTGTATATGAAACATAAATACATTCTGTGCTTAGACTTGGGTCCCATCACCATGATATCTCATTATGGTATGGAATTATTCCAAAATACCTCTGGTCCCAAGCATTTTGGATAAGGGATACTCAACCTGTATTGCATCGCAGACACCTGTGTGTACGTGGCCTTACAACTGCATGTTTTAAAACTTCCATTGCTAGCTACCACACCATAGGATGGAATACTGTACATGCCACAAATAGACAAAATAAAAAATAAAAAATAAGCAAAGAGTTGGTATGCAAACAGTAATGAACAAAAAATATAAAGATGAAAAAACAAATAAATAAAAAAACTTTTAAAAAATCAAAGGTCCCAAAGCAAGTACAGTTCTACCTACCCGTACTGATCAGGCTGATGCATCATTGGAACCTGAGTGTTGCCATAGTTGGGATGCTGTGAGGAAAACATGGGGCGTCCGCCAGCCCCAGACTGGCTGGGATAAGCAGGCGACCTAATGTATGGTGGCCTAGAGCAGGACAAAAGAACAGGCTTCTTTTTATATATACTATAATGAAATGAGCCAATTTTTCAGCACTGAAAAAAATACCCAAAAGTGAGAACAAAGGATCAGAGAAGATAGGCAAATTCTTCAAGTAACAGTTTAAAATAAAAAATGTGGCTTGATGCAGTGAGCTAAGAAACCTCACTAAGGAATTGTCAAAATCTGGTAGACCCTGATGTAACAGAGGTAGAAATTATAGTGATAGTGTGTATACATGTCTGTTAATCTACCTTGCAGATTTTCCATAACTGAAACCACAAATAAACCCCTAATGGACAATGATAGAAACCAAAATGGGTAATCTGGAGCAATGCCATTTTTATGATACTACATGCAGAATTTTTTTCACATTACTCCATAGTAGAGAAATACAGAAAGGCTGGGGCCACACATAGCGGTTTAGCGCTTGGCAAGAAGGAGCCATCACATGATATTCTATGCGGCAGTCTACAAAGCAGGATGACAGGATGGCCGCATGACAAGTTCAACACATACATTTGAATGTATGGCATGGTAGAACCGCAAACCCACCTGCCGGAAGCTTGCAGTATTGGAAGCAGGCAGTCTTTGGCTCAGGTGTAACTACAGGTCCTGTTCGAATGCATCCTAGTAAAACGCGATGTGTGGCATCATGGGTGAACCCAAGAAAGTGTATCCTGCCAAACAGGTCCTGTTCTGCTGCATCCTGCTAAACCGCTATGTGTGGCCCCAGCCTAAAAACAGAGCATAGAAATCCAGAACTCCATGCTCTGTTTACAACTCCGTGCTCTGTTTAGACGTATTCTATGTATGTCTATTTCAGCTGTTTAGTGATTTCACATAGGTTTTGAGTCGTGTCTATGGTTTGTTTTGAGTTGTGTCTATGGTTTGTGAACAAATACAAATAAATAGTAACACCACTCTAATTTCACTAATACCTCACTGGTAAGATACTTTCACACTTGGGGCAGCATTGAATTAGGCTCGATACTTACGAAGTGAGCAAAAGGACTTGTAGCTTTGGACTTTTATGCCTGGACCTATTCAATTACAAGCCCTTTCTATTGCACAGTATATCTGCTGTGAACACGTGTTAACCCATTGATTCTGGTATAGTGCACGGTGCTATAGGTTAACGCATTTGTGGCAGCCGCGACGAGGGGATAAAGCCCTACTTACCGTGGATTTCTCTTCAGCCCTCAGGAAAGGGTGACAGAAATCCACATTAAGTGCAGCCTACAACTGATTAGCCCCAGGACCTGCTTCCAGGCTAATTGAATTTGCCCGTGGTATATCAACATTTTACTGTTTTGGTTATTGGTCAGTTTTGTGTCCTAACTCGGAATAATGAGCATTAAATGGAATGGAAGGGGAAATGGTGCACTTTCAAATGCAGGTAACAAAATATCAAAAATAGCTAAAGAAGAGAGTCTGTGGGGTATATGCAATTGTGGTCGAATTCCCGAAATTGTCGAATTTCGGGTCATTTTCGACCAAAAAAAAAAATTCCCCTATGCAATCCAGTGCTTTCCGACCAAAAAACGGACTTTCAAAATTCGACTTTTTGAAATTCGAATTTTTGCAAATTCGACTTTTCTGCAATGATACAAGTGCTGCAATTCGACCAAAGCATATTCAATTCAAGTTTTGAAATTCGACAGCAGTGCTTTTAGACAGCAAATTCGTCATTTTCAATCCGCCACACTTTGGAGGGTGAAAACAAATAAAAAAATTTTAAACATGATTTTTTTTGTGTTTTTTTTGGGGGGAATAGCAGATCTATTTATATTAGAAGGGATTAGGTACTTTTTTTTTTTTTTTGGGAGGCACAAATATTATTTATATATTTTTTAAAATATTTTTTTTTTTTTTTTTTTTTATGCTGGAAGGGTAAAATCATAAAAAAAAATGGCGTGGGGTCCCCCCTCCAAAGCATAACCAGCCTCGGGCTCATTGAGCTGGTCCTGGTTCTAAAAATGCGGGGGGAAAATTGACAGGGGATCCCCCGTATTTTTAAAACCAGCACCGGGCTCTGCGCCTGGTGCTGGTGCCAAAAATACGGGGGACAAAAAGAGTAGGGGTCCCCCGTATTTTTAACACCAGCATCGGGCTCCACTAGCTGGACAGATAATGCCACAGCCGGGGGTCACTTTTATGCCGTGCCCTGCGGCCGTGGCATCAAATATCCAACTAGTCACCCCTGGCCGGGGTACCCTGGGGGAGTGGGGACCCCTTCAATCAAGGGGTCCCCCCCCCCCAGCCACCCAAGGGCCAGGGGTGAAGCCCGAGGCTGCCCCCCCCCATCCAATGGGCTGCGGATGGGGGGGCTGATAGCCTTTGTGATAATAAAAAGATATTGTTTTTTCCAATAGTACTACAAGTCCCAGCAAGCCTCCCCCGCAAGCTGGTACTTGGAGAACCACAAGTACCAGCATGCGGGAGAAAAACGGGCCCGCTGGTACCTGTAGTACTACTGGGAAAAAAATACCCAAATAAAAACAGGACACACACACCGTCGACAGTAAAACTTTATTTCATACGTCGACACACACATACTTACCTATGTTCACACGCCGACATCGGTCCTCTTCTCCATGTAGAATCCACGGATACCTGTAAAGAAAAGTTCAAAATACTCACCTCAACCATGGTCCAGAGATAAATCCACGGACTTGGCAAAATAAGAAAACGCAAATACCCGCACCAAAAACGGACTGAAAGGGGTCCCATGCTGACACATGGGACACCTTTCCACGAATGAGACCTGTCAGTGACAGCTGTCACTGACAGGTCTCTAAGCCAATCAGGAAGCGCAACTTCGTTGCGCTCACCTGATTGGCTGAGCGCTGTCTGCACTGTGACAGCGCATCGCACAGCTCCCTCCATTATATTCAATGGTGGGAACTTAGCGGCTAGCGGTGAGGTCACCCGCCGGTCAGCGGCTGACCGGCGGGTGACCCCACCGCTACCCGCAAAGTTCCCACCATTGAAAGTAATGGAGCGGCTTTGCGATGCGCTGTCACAGTACAGACAGCGGACAGCCAATCAGGTGAGCGCCACGGAAGTAGCGCTTCCTGATTGGCTGAAGGGACATCAGTGACAGGAGTCACGTGATGTCCCGGCATTCGGGAGAAAGGGGTCTGATGTGAAAACATTGGACCCCTTTCTAGTCCGGTATGGATCGGTGTTCGGTTTGTTTTTTTGCCAAGAACGTGGATTTACCTCTGGACGTGGATGTACCTCTGGACGCTGGAAGGTGAGTATAATTTTTTCACAGGTACCCTCGGATCGTCGGCGACCGTGGCAGTCGGCGTGTCAACATAGGTAAGTATGTGTGTGTCGGCAGTATGTAATAAAGTTGTACAAGTCACGGTGTCTGTGTCCTGTTTTTATTTGGGTATTTTTTTTCCAGTAGTACTACAGGTACCAGCGGGCCCGTTTTTCTCCCGCATGCTGGTACTTGTGGTTCTCCAAGTACCAGCTTGCGGGGGAGGCTTGCTGGGACTTGTAGTACTAATGGAAAAAACAATATCTTTTTATTATCACAAAGGCTATCAGCCCCCCCATCCGCAGCCCATTGGATGGGGGGGGGACAGCCTCGGGCTTCACCCCTGGCCCTTGGGTGGCTGGGGGGGGGGGACCCCTTGATTGAAGGGGTCCCCACTCCCCCAGGGTACCCCGGCCAGGGGTGACTAGTTGGATATTTGATGCCACGGCCGCAGGGCACGGCATAAAAGTGACCCCCGGCTGTGGCATTATCTGTCCAGCTAGTGGAGCCCGATGCTGGTGTTAAAAATACGGGGGACCCCTACTCCTTTTGTCCCCCGTATTTTTGGCACCAGCATCAGGCGCAGAGCCCGGTGCTGGTTTTAAAAATACGGGGGATCCCTGGCCAATTTTTCCCCTGCATTTTTAGAACCAGGACCAGCTCAAAGAGCCCGAGGCTGGTTATGCTTTGGAGGGGGGACCCCACGCCATTTTTTTTCCGGGTTTTTCACGTTTTTTTCCCGTTTTTTAAAATCGCGGCAAAATCCGCCAAATCGGCCGATTTTCGCCCGCGATTCTGGCGAATCCGTTTTTCATTGAATATGGTGAATCCCGGCAGGCACCTGCCGGGATTCACCTGGCGAATTTGGTCGAATTAAAAAACGGCGATAATTGCCGCGAATTCGACCGCAATTGCATATACCCCTGTGAGAGAAAGGAAATCTGGGATCAGCTCAATGTATGTGAAATAAATACAAATCAAGAGCTAACAATCAATCTAGCAATTAAGTAAAGGTTTCCAACAGCAGTACCAGTTCTTGTGTGGTTTGTATGTCCCTCATGAGACATTAGAAATGGATACATTCTTTACAGTAAATATCTAATGAAAATTATTTGCAATAGCGTAAACAAGTGTTTATGACAAAGTATTTCCTAGCTTTTGGTGTAAACGAATTTGAAAGAGAATGACTGTATAAGTCCTAGCGCAAATATGAATGCAGACTCTTTTTCTTTCTGCAGACTGCCATTTATCTATAGCTTTTTATTGTACAGTTTTACACACACTGGAGTAGCTAAAGCGGCAACATTAACGATGCCAGTTTCAAAAACCCTTTATGGTCCTGTGGCTGTAAAGGAAACAAAGCTTCTTGTATGTGGGACAAGTGACTTGTGTAATTTACCTACAGGAAAGGGGTCATACGTCCTCGCTTTAGATGATAACCGAGTTAATTTCTGGGAGTTACAAATCAGAACTACAATCCCAAAAAAACTTTGGTTAGTGACAAAGGACAACAAGGAAGATTTTGGTAACAAGTAAGTACAGTATAAAGCTCTTCCCTAAAATGTTTTAACAGGGAAGTGCAAAACGTAAGCCAATCTTTATATTTTAAGTTACTGTACCTTGCAAATATTGATTGTACTTGATTATATCGACCTGAAAAAACATCCAAATCAAAATCACTTCTGTTTCTGAGATTGTGCCAAGGTAGGATATTGTGGACCACACATGCCGCACCATTCATATGTCTTTAAACTATATGAACTTTTGACATCTGAACTGAAATTTGCCCCACCCTTCTCAACCAAAACGCATCCACCTAGTGGCCATGGATCAACTGTACAGCACAATGCCATATGCTGATGCCGTTGGTCCTGTTTTACATCACAACACATTACACACAAGCTGCAGTGAAAACATATCCCTGTTTTTCTATTTTACCACACATCCATTTCAGCGGAAGCAGATTTCAGTAAGATGAGCATTGGTGGAGACAATGGAAGAGTTGAGTTATTGGGATCCATATTCTGACATGGTGGCTGCCATCAATATTTTTTATGAATAGATACCCAACCAACACGAGTACAGTATGCACATCAATGCTGATTGCACCCAGACAAATTGTAGGTTGTGTAAAAGAAATATTTTGGACTTCCCTTCACAATTTGCATTTTGTATTTTATGATTGAATCGTGTAGCCCGAAGGGTACACTTTGTGTTGGTTAATGATATCCATAATAATGTGCAAAAACAAAAAATATGCAGATCCTAATCAAGTAATGACTACTATGTATAAGGCTGAGGAGATTGGGAACCTATTTTGGCCAACTTTTTTCCCCATCTCTAATCTAATCTGTTGATGCTTCCCTAATGATCACCTGCTGAAGAACAGAAAGGAAAGTACTGTATGACCACGTGTAAAACATGCTAGGTACTCCATCACCAAAACATACCTGTTCTGAGCTGAATTAGCTGCTGCCTGCATCACTGCAGCTGCTGCCTCCTGTGCCTTACGGTTCACAGTAGGCATGGGTGGTCCCATCCCCGGAACTCCCTGTTGAGGCATGCCATGAGAATTAGGGGTTATACTGCCCATGGTTCCAGGAAATGGCCTGTTTTGCACTGTGCTGCCTGGCATTCTTCCCATGTTCATGGAGCCGCCGGGTCCATGTCCGTGTATCTGGTTGTTGGCATTCATGTTCATGCCTGGGCCTGGACCACTGTAGCTTGTGTTTGGGACTCCAGTATAAGATGGCGATCTTGAGTAATTACCTTAAATAATACAAATGAGGAATTGTTAATATTATTGCATAGCATCTAATGGTACCATTTTGGCACGTACTGTACAGTATTTTCAGTCATTGTAACTTGGAGGATCTAAATCAGATGCCAGTGTAATGACAGTATATATGTGGAATGCTGTATGCTACAGATGTGTCTTCATACACTGTTGCTCAAGTCATGGCAATAGTCGCCCTCTGTGTGCCAGGTCCCGAGGGACATGGCTCTGCATCTTTCTCACTCAAAATGTACGTCTTAGTTACATAAATAAAACAATTTGCTAGATTACACTGATCAATGTGATGTGAGACAAATTTATATATCTGTGCGAGACGAGTCTGAATCTGTGTAAGAAGAGTCTTAATCTGTATTTGAAGTGTGCCAATGCAGCAGCACCTGGCTATTACTTATGGCAAGTTTTGTTGTGCTTCATCTGCAATTTAATACGTGTTTAAAACTATTTCCTGTGCGGTTAACGTTGCAGCCCAGATCCTCTAATGCACTTTGACTGGTGTTTGATATCTGCGATGCAAATAAGACAAAAAACTAAAAGAAAACTAAGGCACGCTATTACTCTTGGCATATACAGTGGGGCAAAAAAGTATTTGGACAACCACCGATTGTGCAAGTTGACCCACTTAAAAAGATGAGAGGGGTCTGTAATTTCCATCATAGGTACCCTTCAACTGTGAGAGACAGAATCTGGAAAAAAAAACTAGGAAATCACATTGTATGATTTTTAAACAATTTATTTGTATATTCTTGCGGAAAATAAATATTTGGACAATCAAAAAGTTTAACTCAATACTTTGTAATATAACCTCGGTTGGCACTTACAGAGGTCAAACGTTTCTTGTAGTTCTTGACCAGGTTTGCACACACTGTAGCAGGCATTTTGGCCCACTCTTCCATGCAGATCTTCTCTAGATCTGTCATGTTTTGGGGCTGTCGCCGGGCAACACATACTTTCAACTCCCTCCACAGATTTTCTATTGGGTTGAGTTCTGGAGACTGGCTAGGCCACTCCAGGACCTTGAAATGCTTCTTACGGAGCCACTCCTTAGTTGCCCGGGCGGTGTGTTTGGGGTCATTGTCATGCTGGAAGACCCAGCCACGTTCCATCTTCAATGCTCTTACTGAGGGAAGGAGGTTTTTGCCCAAAATCTCATGATACATGGCCCATTCATCCTCTCCTTAATACGGATCAGTCGTCCTGTCCCCTTTGCAGAAAAGCAGCCCCAAAGCATGATGATTCCACCCCCATGCTTCACAGTGGGTATGGTGCATCTTGGGATGCCATTCATCATTCTTCTCCCTCCAAACAAGGCGAGTAGAGTTTATATCAAAAGGATCGATTTTGCTCTCTTCTGACCACATTACATTCTCCCAATCCTCCTCTGGATCATCCAGATGGTCACTGGAAAACTTTAGACGGGCCTGAACATGTGCTGGCTTAAGCAGGAGGACCTTTCGGGTACTGCAGGATTTCAATCCATGACGACATAGTGTGTTACTAATGGTAACCTTTGTGACTGTGGCCCCAGCTCTCTCGAGGTCATTGACCAGGTCCCCCCGTGTAGTTCTGGGCTGATTCCTCACCGTTCTCAAGATCATTGATACCCCACGAGGTGAGATCTTGCATGGAGCCCCAGGTCGAGGGAGATTGTCAGTGATCTTATATTTCTTCCATTTTTTAATAATTGCGCCAACAGTTGATCTCTTCTCACCAAGCTGCTTGCCTATTGTCAAGTAGCTCATCCCAGCCTTGTGCAGCTCTACAATTTTGTCTCTGGTGTCCTTAGACAGCTCTCTGGTCTTGGCCATGGTGGAGAGGTAGCAGTCTGACTGTTTGAGGGTGTGGACAGGTGTCTTTTATACAGATAACCAGTTCAAACAGGTGCCATTAATACAGGTAACTAGTGGAGGATAGAAGAGCTTCTTAAAGAAGAAGTAACAGGTCCGTGAGAGCCAGAAATCTTGCTGCTTGGTAGGTGTCCAAATATTTATTTTCCACAAGAATATACAAGTAAATTGTTTAAAACTCAAACAATGTGATTTCCTGGGGTTTTTTTTTTTTTTTTTAGATTCTGTCTCTTACAGTTGAAGTGTACCTATGACAGAAATTACAGACCTCTCTCATCTTTTTAAGTGGGTCAACTTGCACAATCGGTGCCTGTCCAAATACTTTTTTGCCCCACTGTAGATGCTAGGTGTATGAAGACACATCTGTATGATCAATTTTTTTAAACTTAAATATGTTTCGATATGTATTAAAACCTACCAGATATAACTGTGTATAAGCAATGAGTTCACACGTCACAGCCACATTGTTTATTTAGAAACTGTATGACTACCCTACAGATGCATCCTCATACATCTAGCCTTAATACACAACTTATCATGAGATGCCTGGGGTGAATGAGCTAGCAGGTCCATTGCAGCGCTGCTAACGTCGGTTGCAATAAGATGTGACTAGGGCACACAGGGAGACTGTGCTGATTAATTTTATATATGACACTTGTATATTGTGTGTGACTGAGTCTGTATAAGGAGCAGTACAGAACTTGTGTTAGAAAAAAAGCTGCGGCTGCTACATTGTAGCACTTCATATACAGATTCAGAGACTCAAGTTGGGGTCGCACCTGATCGACACGTCAGCGGACCTGCCATCATGTACACACTTACCACTCGGGTTACTAGCCACTTGTCGTGTCGGTCAAGATCCCCAGCCAGGTGGGCATTTGAATTTGCCGCCCAACTGTGATGTCAGCCCCCTGTAGCAAGCTGCACAGCTGATGCGATATATCTGTGAACAATGTCGTTCATAGACATATCGGGGGTACAATACTGCTGATGGGCCCGTGATATATTGGTCACTGTGTACCCAGCATCAGTTACACACAAATATACAAGTGCCATATATCAAATTAATATGAAATTAATCCGAATGCGTACTAGTCGCATAGCGTTGCGACCAATATGCAATTTCAGGAAAAAAAAACGTCCGATGCTAGACCGTTCTCACACTACTTGGCGTAACTGCAGTAATGATGTATGAGGACACATCTGTATTTCCTACTATCGATTACAGTACTAAAGATAAAAATAGTCATCAGAGTTCTATGTCCAGATCCTGGGGTCAGCTCCAGGAAGCTTTTTTTCCCGGGATACTACTGTACATAAGAAATCCATTCTATATACCACTTTAAACTGGTGGCGGATGGGAGTGAATGGGAAGACAAATCACAAACAACCATCATCTGTTTATAACCTTCCTGATTTTCAGCCAGGCACTAAGAGTCGTACAGTCGTTTTTTTCCTGGATCTGGGAAGCGGCTAGTAGAATGTACAGATTTCAACTTGAAACAGTGCAATTTTTTTTTTACATTTTATAGGAAGAGTTACAAATTGTACATTTGTGAGCCATTAGATTTATTACTATATTAATTTACTACTTACATACATATATACGCTTAACACCTACCAAAATAAAAAAATGGACAAAAATGACTGTTATAAAATTATTTGTAAAATGCAAACATTTTCAATTAAAAGTACAGTACAACATATCTACAAGTAAATATGTTTATTCGTTATAAATGGGAAAAAAGAAAAAAAAAATGAACATGTAGAAAACAGTTATAAACATGTTTTATCCTGTATTGGTCGGGCTATGATGTTAACAGTTTAGGCACTAGTCCGTTCCAGCAATCCAATGGAATATGTAGACATTTTAGACACACATTACCATCTGTTATACTGAGATGATGGCTCATTCATTGTTCCGACACAGCATGGTGCTTTCAAAAATAATGTCTTGTAGTTATGCAAACAAATTGTCCTGAATAAAAATAATGGATTGTAATGGCAATGCTCTATTGTTCTGGCAAAAACACACTCACACGTGTAGCAAGCAAGAGTACAGTACCATTCCTATTACACTGCATAAACAATCAATCTTTAAAGATACAACAAGCAGCTGAACTAGGCTGGAAACAATAGGCTTAAATTTATATGCAAATTAGTCCCAAACATAACAGACTGGTCATGCAAAAAAAAGAGGGGTCCCCCAATGTAAAAGACTAAGGGGGAATATTCTATTGAAGTCGAAAGCTGCCGTCTGTCGAAAAGACGGCAGTTTTCGACTTTTTTAGGTCGGAAGGGGTTCCGACCTATTCAATATAACCCCCAATAGCTGCCGATCCACGTGCTTGTGTCGAAAACGGGGCCAAAACCGACAGGTTTTGGCCCCCTTTTCGACTATCTCAGTTCCACTTTAAAAAAAGTCGAAGTGAGATGGGGAGAGCAGCGCCGGAGACGGGGAAAGCCGAGGCGGGGACCGGGAGAGCCGAGGGTAGGGACGGGGTGAGCAACGCTGGAGGATGTCACAGCCGCCGCTCACAGCAGCGTCCACCCGGCTCCAGCAAGCGAGACCTCGCTTGCTGGAGCCAGGTGGACGCTGCCGTGAGCGCCGGCTGTGATGCAGGGAGGGACGGGGAGAGGCAGAGAGACTGGGAAGGGGGGGGGAGAGCCGCGTGCAGACGGGGGAGAGCAGCGCTACAGCAGCGGCAATCTGTAGCGCTGCTCTCCCCCGTCTCCCCTCCCACATCTCAATTCGACTTTTTTAAAAGTCGAATTGAGAGGTCATTGAATAGCCCAGGTTGGATCCATTCCAACAAATGAATGTCGGAATGGATCCGACTTCAATTGAATATACCCCAAGGTATTTTAAAAGCAATAATGCTATAACTTAAAATACCATTACCAATTGTATCTACACAATAAATTAAATATAGAGCATAAATGAAACACACTTTACAAATGTTATTTATACAAATGGGCCCCATACAAGGACACAGTTGCTGGATCTGGATTCTCAGAAACCTGAGTTATCTGTCAATGTCCCCACCTACTGCTTAGTGTAAAGCATACAGTATCTGTTATCACTACAGATGTGTCCTCATTCCATAGCGTTTTGGTGGCATATGGCGCGAGATGCTTGATGCTGCTTACATGCTTGTACTTTAAGTACTTTTTTAAAACAATTTGTGTCTTATTCGCATCATAGCCACAAACAAGGTTGCTCACAGTTTACCAGGCATACTAGATGAATGCTTTTCCCTCTACACAAATTGATGTAAAATCGCAGATTAAGCCTAACCATATGTGGCCCAAGGCAGGGCACAATCGCTTCTATCAGAATACTGTCTTTTGCCTTTTGTACCCATATTAGCAACTGAATCGCCCACAGAAGTACATGAAATATCAGCGCCAGTAGTAAGCGGCGGGACCTGACATTGTACTTTTGTTGCATTAGCGATGTGACTAAGAAGCCTATTTTGTGAAAACGTCTCTTGCAGGAAACTTGGCGCAGCATATTCGCAAAGTTCGTATCATGCCAAAAGGAGCTATTTGGCACAATTTCAGCAAAGGTGTATGTGGACACATCACTATGTATAATACAATTTTGACTATGCACTAATAATATGCTTTCATGATGTATACTGTCCAGTGGTTCTTTATAGACACCAATTAAACAAGTGCTAATTGAAAATACCAATTTATTGTGGAAACATCCATTAGTTTCATCACCAAATCAATGAACACGTATTATAAGCAAAGGCCAAGCTCACTAAATTTACCTATCTTTCCTGAAAGAGTCCAGTAAATTCTTGGACCCATAGATGCTGCAAATGTAGTTTTAAGCTATCATTTTTTGGGGTTTCGCATTTTCAGACAGTCTTTTTTTTTTTCTTAGTAAGCAAAAAGGTCCAACAGCTAACGATCAGTGGCGCAGAAAGGGGATGGGCATATCCCTTGGAAGCACAACAGTGGCATTGATAGTGGAACCTCATCAACCTAGAATTGGCATGATAGGTGTGCAGAATGTCTTGCATAATCACCCACTAAGTAAAGCCTTACAATTTATTTTGTGTCAAAAACTACTAAAGATAAGTTTACATAAAGATCAAGAGAACTGAGAAGATAGGACAAAAGTAATATAAAAATGAAGGACTGAGCCTTCAAAAGAGAGACAGTTTGGATATATGTATACAATGCTTCTACAAAGTAACGCACTATGTCCTTTTACAAAAGCAGATTTGTAGGCAGCCCTAGAAAAGCCAGAGGCGAAAAGTGGGTATTTTCATTGAATTTAATACAGCTGAAACAGCATCTCCAGCCTGCAGCATGAACCCCCCGCCAGCATTTCTAGACATCAAATCACTTAATCACAGTACTCAAGCACTTTGGTGAAGAGGTTAAAATTGGGAATAATAAAATGCACAAAGCTTTTCGAGGAAAAAAAAAAAAGACGCTTAAGGGCACAAGTTAACCTACATTCATTTTTGCACAAAAACTTACTACTGAACTTAGCTAGGTCTGTAAGGCAGTATGCCAGCTATCAAATCAAAGCTGTCACTGACCTTTTTTATTTATTTTATTATTTTTAGAAGGGAAAATCCACCTTGAGCTTTTTATAAGCAGTATTACTTATAATAAGCTTGTGTCAAATATCTGGCAAGAAATACTATACACTCTGGGGGTAATTCCAAGTTGATCGCAGCAGGATTTTTGTTAGCAAATGGGCAAAACC
The DNA here is from genome assembly GCF_028390025.1 of Pseudophryne corroboree. Lineage (NCBI taxonomy): Eukaryota > Metazoa > Chordata > Amphibia > Anura > Myobatrachidae > Pseudophryne > Pseudophryne corroboree. The sequence goes on from NC_086447.1 coordinate 618,409,795, forward strand.
ATGTGCACTGCAGGGGAGGCAGATATAACATGTGCAGAGAGAGTTAGATTTGGGTGGGGTGTGTTCAATCTGCAATCTAATTTGCAGTGTAAAAATAAAGCAGCCAGTATTTACCATGCACAGAAACAAAATAACCCACCCAAATCTAACTCTTTCTGCACATGTTATATCTGCCTCCCCTGCAGTGCACATGGTTTTGCCAATTTGCTATCACAAATCCTGCTGCGATCAACTTGGAATTACCCCCTCTGTACAAATAATCATAGTTACTTCATACAGATTGCAAGAGACTATTAAACATTAGATTAATAACTTTGCCATCCAGTTTGAAAGACGGTTTAAGTCATGAGCCAAGCTTTCATCCAGTGGTTAGGAAAAGTGCTTTGCTTTGTCTGCCTGATACCTTATGATGCAGCATGATAGGAGGTGTGCATTAGAGAATTACGCATTACCACACAAGTCCTTTCTCTCCTCATGTGATCATTGGAAATGATCAAAATCAATGTGCATAGCATACAGAATAAAAAAAGAAACGGAGAAAAGATTGATATTGACTAGTTAGTTTGTTATGACACTTCTTACAACTTCTATTGCTGTACTCATTGTTTAAAGTCAGTTTTAAACTGAATTACTGTGCCATATAAAAGCGAACTTTTACTTACTTCTTCGCAGGAAATTGGGGGCGTGGGTTGCAGTGGAGTGGAGTGGAGATGGGAAGATCAATCAGGAGCTGCAATAACTCTTTTTTAAAAAAAAGGGGGTTCGGTATGAAATACTGCTAGTTGGGATACCGGCGGTCACATGACCGAAAGCAGTATCCCGACAATGAAGAGCCCAACGCTGAAGAGGGAAGTAATAACCCCCCCACCTGCGCTGGTGGAGGCTAGGTCTAACACTTTGAGGGTGGGGGCTAAGATAGATCACCCCCTATGGGATGCTGGCTGTCAGAGTTTCAGTGCCGGTCTCCCAAGTGTTGTCAGGATTCGAGTGTCGGTCACATGACCGCAGGCATCCCGACTGCTGGGATGCTATATGCATCCTTTTTAAAGGGGTGAACTTAAGTTCTGCCAGCATTTAGTAGAAGAAGAAAGGAAAATGACTAATAATGATTAGGTGGTAGTACAGATTTAAGCTTGTTTACCCTCTTTTTGGTTGTACTTTGTTGTAACAGTAATTTATACCAATGCTAAAATGTTCCTTTTCCAGCACGTTATATGAATATGTCTTAAATGCTACATTTGGGGGTATATTCAATTGAAGTCGAAAACTGCGGTCTGTCGAAAAGACGGCAGTTTTCGACTTTTTAAGGTCGAATCCTGATTCGACCTATTCAATATTTTCCTACATTTTTCGACAAGTCGATGAATTCGACTTGTCGAAAAGCACGTGGATCGGCGGAATAGCTGCCGATCCACGTGTTTATGTCGAATACGGGGCCATCTCAGTCCGACATCAAAATGATGTCGGACTGAGATGCGAACCCAGAGGAGGGCGAGGTGGGGGGGGGGGACAGCCGCAGGGACAGCCGGCGGGCATACAGGGAGATCAGCGCTGCAGCTGGATGTCACTCAGCCGCCCAACCTCACGGCAGCTTCCACCCGGCTCCAGCACGCTGCTGGAGCCGGGTGGAAGCTGCCGCGAGGTCGGGCGGCTGAGTGACATCCAGCAGCAGCACTACTGTAGCGCTGATCTTCCCTGTATGCCCGCCGTCTGTCCCCCCGCGGCTCGCCCCCCTTCTCCTCCTCTGCGGCCCATCTAAATTCGACTTGAAAAAGTCGAATTAAGATGGGATTGAATAGGGGTTGTCGGATCCATTCCGACAAATACATGTCGGAATGGATCTGACTTTAATTGAATATACCCCTGGACATTTAAAATATCATAAAACTTTAGTAATTTGGATATGGAGAATTGTCAAACCTTGGCGCTGAGAAAAATTGAGAGTCAAACCTTCCCTTATATATGTGAATGTTCTTATAGAGTAGGGGTGGGCAACATGCGGCCCGCGGACCGATCCTGCCTGGCCCGCTGTGCCTCAGGTCAGTGTGTGGAGGGGGTGTTGGATGCCGGCTGCTGTGTGTATAGGGGGGTGTCGGATGCCGGCTGCTGTGTGTATAGGGGGGTGTCGGATGCCGGCTGCTGTGTGTGGAGTGGGGGAGGGGGTGTCGGATGCTGGCTGTTGTATGTGGAGTGGGAGAGGGGGCTGTCAAATGCAGTGGGTGGGGGTCTCTCTGGCTGCAGCTATACTGAAAGGGGGTATCTCTTTGGCCACTGTTATGTACTGGAGGGATGATGGACTGGGGTGCTGGATGCTGCCTGTTGTGTGCTGTGGGGGAGAGGAACGGGGGTGTATTGTGATTGTGACTCCAGCCACTGCTCTGTACTGGAGGGGGAGGTAATGTTGGCCACTGCTGTGAGTTTGGAAGACGGGAGTTGTGTAGGACGGCTGCTGTGTGCGATGGTGGGGTGTGCTTACCGCTAAGGTTGGGGGTCAAGGGTAAGGGGGGATATGACAAGGGGGCCCCCCAGAGATATCAGTGTATTGGGCCCCAATATTTCTGTTGCCAGCCCTGGCGGCGGTCAGTGACTGAGGAGACGAGCGCACGGGGGAGAAAGAGGAGGGAGGGGGAGGAGGGAGCCGGAGCAGCACTGTGTAATTGGTAGAGGCGCTGCTGCTGCTGTCCCTCTGCTTCACCATAGGCTGCCCTCCGCCGCTGGGAAGCGCATCCCAGCATTCGCAGCGGCGGAGAACAGCCTATGGTGAAGCAGAGGGACAGCAGCAGCAGCGCCTCCACCAATTACACAGCGCTGCTGCGGCTCCCTCCTCCCCTTCCCTCCTTCCCTTCCAGAAGCTGCACCGAGGAGCCTGAGCCAGCGGAGAGAGTAAGTATAATTCTCTCTTTCTTTCTTTCTTTCCTGTCTGCCGTAATGTGTAAAAACGGGGGCGCTGTCTGCTGTAATGTGTAAAAAGGGCACGCTGTCTGCCGTAATGTGTAAAAAAGGGCACGCTGTCTGCCGTAATGTGTAAAAAAGGGCACGCTGTCTGCCGTAATGTGTAAAAAGGGGGACGCTGGTCCGTAATGTGTAAAAAAGGGGACGCTGTCTGCCGTAATGTGTAAAAAGGGGGACGCTGTGCCGTAATGTGTAAAAAGGGGACGCTGTCTGCCGTAATGTGTAAAAAGGGGGACGCTGTCTGCCGTAATGTGTAAAAAGGGGGACGCTGTCTGCTGTAATGTGTAAAAAGGGATTTTATTTGTGTATTTTGTGTGTGGCCCTCGAATATTCGCTGGAAGTGTTAAGCGGCCCCCGAGCTGAAATAATTGCCCACCCCTGTTATAGAGGATGGTTCTTCATATGTTTCAACCATTCATTTAATCCTTTTCCACTCACATGTAGGACGGTATATAAAAAAATAAAAACAATACAATAGTGTAGTAGTGTCAAACAAGAGTTTGCAATTCACGCAGGTGATTTGGGAATTTGAAGAACCATCCTCTATAAGAACATTCACATATATAAGGGAAGGTTTGACTTTCAATTTTTCTCAGCGCTTGAATATTTGTGTCTGTTTAAATTGTTCATATTTCTAGATTGATTTAGAGAGCGGTGTATTCTCTCTGGAGCTACACATTTTCAGCAGCCGGGAGCGCCCGAAATAGATCCACTCCAACTCTTTTATCTGACCATATAAACCTGAAGTCAACTAAATACTTGTAAGTTAGTTTATCAAGCTGAAATGGTGATTTTTGTGTAAAACGTCACCCAGCTTATCAATATTAATACCTATTCACATTAATGGGAAATATAACCATCTACTTGGCATATAGGCACTTATTGACCGATACACTACATCTGTAAAAAAAAAAAAAAAAATACTGTGTGACCTGAATATTTTTTAGATTAATAAAGAAATAAATCTTGTAAATTGGAAGACAGCAAACATCTTAAGCTAAACCAGTGCCAAAGACAAATAAATGAAAGAGCATAGAGGGAAATCCATGAATAAGGAGGCCAGTCATCTTCCCATGCCTTGCTAATTGATTAGTAATTCACTGGCAAGGACTCTGACAGAAAACAGATGGGCCAAAACATTAAATACAATGAATCCAGCAGCTGCTGGGCTGGCCCGTATCAGCTGGACGTGTCATAAAGCCAAGTCCGGGTGCCCACACACTTGTAGATGTGGGTCCAGGCTGGCGCTTGTTAATCCGGTAACCAGCAGCCAACTGCTACTCCCAAAAGGGATATTCTGCAGATGAGACTTCTCATTTAACCCCTTCTAACTATAGTTATGCAAATACTATATCTGGTATTTACAAGTCTAAGTAGTAATAAACATAGTGAGAAATAACAAATGAAAACAAATTGTAGGTATTATTTCTGATGTATATGGTGTCAATCTGGCAACAGAAAGTGAGAGACAGTAGATCTGTGCTTATTAACCCTGGTGCAAGAAACAATAAATAGACTCATCAAAATCTTAGTTTTGATTGCTATTTGTTTTTAAAAGAAATATAAATGATATAAAAAATTGAAAATCCAATGAATCAGGGTGGGAGGGGCAACATCATAAGGGTGAAGGTTTATTTCATTGTTAATGTATATACCTTTACAATAGGCATTCCTTAGGTACATTTTTATTGTGGCTCTTCATTGTACAGCACCTGAAAATTATTGAGGGCACAGCTATCTCTGAGGAGCCCCAGGTTCACCTCTACTAGGAAGTCAGTGACTCAGTACTAAACATTATTTTATGGCTGCAACAAAGGAACATTTCTGTGTGTGTCATAATACTATTTTATAAAGATTTCCTAACTGTAATGTGTTTTACAAGTGTTTCACTTGCCTTGTGGTCCATACTGGTTTATCTGCGGTCCATAATTTCCAGTGGCATTTCCCTGTGGAAAATTGCCCATCCCAGCATGTATTTGACCTCCGGGGGATGGATGGGGAGACATGGATGGCCCAGGCTGTTGCGGTACATATTGTGACAGTTGGTGGTTTCTTTGCACACTGGGCATATAAACTGTAATTAAAAGAGATTTTTTGAAAAATCAGAAGTTAAAGGTACCAATGAAATGCTATAAAATAGTCAAAAAATAAGAATTTACTTACCGATAATTCTATTTCTCGGAGTCCGTAGTGGATGCTGGGGTTCCTGAAAGGACCATGGGGAATAGCGGCACCGCAGGAGACAGGGCACAAAAGTAAAGCTTTCCGATCAGGTGGTGTGCACTGGCTCCTCCCCCTATGACCCTCCTCCAGACTCCAGTTAGATACTGTGCCCGGACGAGCGTACACAATAAGGGAGGAATTTTGAATCCCGGGTAAGACTCATACCAGCCACACCAATCACACTGTACAACCTGTGATCTGAACCCAGTTAACAGTATGATAACAGGGGAGCCTCTGAAAAGATGGCTCACAATAACAATAACCCGATTTAGTTAGCAATAACTATGTACAAGTATTGCAGATAATCCGCACTTGGGATGGGCGCCCAGCATCCACTACGGACTCCGAGAAATAGAATTATCGGTAAGTAAATTCTTATTTTCTCTATCGTCCTAGTGGATGCTGGGGTTCCTGAAAGGACCATGGGGATTATACCAAAGCTCCCAAACGGGCGGGAGAGTGCGGATGACTCTGCAGCACCGAATGAGAGAACTCCAGGTCCTCTTTTGCCAGGGTATCAAATTTGTAGAATTTTACAAACGTGTTCTCCCCCGACCACGTAGCTGCTCGGCAGAGTTGTAATGCCGAGACCCCTCGGGCAGCCGCCCAAGATGAGCCCACCGTCCTTGTGGAATGGGCTTTAACAGATTTAGGCTGTGGCAGGCCTGCCACAGAATGTGCAAGTTGAATTGTGCTACCAATCCAACGAGCAATCGACTGCTTAAAAGCAGGAGCACCCAGCTTGTTGGGTGCATACAGGATAAACAGCAAGTCAGATTTCCTGACTCCAGCCGACCTGGAAACTATATTTTCAGGGCCCTGACAACATCCAGCAACTTGGAGTCCTCCAAGTCCCTAGTAGCCGCAGGTACCACAATAAGCTGGTTCAGGTGAAACGCTGACACCACCTTAAGGAGAAACTGGGGACGAGTCCGCAGCTTTGCTCTGTCCGAATGGACAATCAGATATGGCTATGTGAGTCAAAGCCGTCAAATCTGACACTCGCCTGGCCGCGGCCAGGACCAACAGCATGGCCACTTTCCATGTGAGATATATCAAATCCACAGATTTGAGTTGTTTTAAACCAATGTGACTTTAGGAATCCCAAAACTACGTTGAGATCTCCCAGTGCCACTGGAGACATCAAAAGGGGGTTGTATATGCAGTACTCCCTTAACAAACTTCTGGACTTCAGGAACTGAAGCCAATTTCTTTTCTGGAAGAAAATCGACAAGTCGAAATTTGAACCTTAATGGACCCCAATTTGAGACCCATAGACACTCCTGTTTGCAGGAAATGTAGGAATTAACCTAGTTGAAATTCTTCCGTGGAGCCTTCCTGGCCTCACACCATGGAACATATTTTCACCTAAGCGGTGATAATGTTGTGCGGTCACCTCCTTCCTGGCTCTGACCAGGGTAGGGATGACCTCTTCCGGAATGCCTTTTTCCCTTAGGATCCGGCGTTCACCCGCCCTGGCGTCAACGCAGCTGCGGTAAATCTTGGAACAGACATGATTCTTGCTGAATCAAGACCCTTCTTAGTATCTCTTGAAGTTCCGGGTACCAAGTCCTTCTTGGCCAAACCGGAGCCACGAGTATAGTTCTTACTCCTCTCCTTCCTATCATTCTCAATACACTGGGTATGAAAGGCAGAGGATGGAACACATACACCGACTGGTACACCCACGGTGTTACCAGAGCGTCCCAGCTATTGCCTGAGTGTCTCTTGACCTGGCGCTTCATGTGGGACGCCATCATGACCACCTTTGGTCTTTCCCAACGGTTTACAATCATGTGGAAACTTCCAGATTAAGTTCCCACTTTTCCGGGTGGAATTCATACATGCTGAGGAAATCTTCCCAGTTGTCCACTCCCGGAATGAACACTGCTGACAGTGTTATCACATGATTTTTTGCCCAGCGAAAAATCCTTGCTATCATTGCCCTCCTGCTTCTTGTGTCGCCCCGTCTGTTAACGTGGGCGACTGGTATGATGATGTCCTACTGGATCAGCACCGGTTGACTTTGAAGCAGAGGTCTTCCTAGGCTCAGAGCATTGTAAATTGCCCTTAGCTCCAGTATATTCATGTGGAGAGAAGTCTCCAGACTTTACCACACTTCCTTGGAAATTTCTTCCCTGTGTGACTGCTCCCCAGCCTCTCAGGCTGGCATCCGTGGTCACCAGAACACAGTCCTGAATGCTGAACGTGCTGCCCTCTAGAAGATGAGCACTCTGCAGCCCCCACAGAAGAGACACCCTTGTCCTTGGAGACAGGATTATCCGCTGATGCATCTGAAGATGGGATCCGGACCATTCGTCCCGCAAATCCCCCTGAAAAATTTTTTTGCGTGAGATCTGCCGAATGGAATCGCTTCGTAAGAAGCCACCATTTTTCCCAGGACTCCTGTGCATTGATGCACTGATACCTGGTCTGGTTTTAGGAGGTTTCTGACTAGTTCGGATAACTCCCTGGCTTTCTCCTCCAGGAGAAAACCTTTTTCTGGACTATGCCCAGAATTATTCCTAGGAACAGCAGACGTATCGTCGGAAAACGGCTGCGATATTTGGAATATTTAAAATCCACTCGTGCTGTCGTAGAACTACTTTAGATAGTGCTCTTCCGACGTCCAACTGTTCTCTTGAACTTGCCCTTTTGAGGATATCGTCCAAGTAAGGGATAATTAAGATGCCTTTTTTCTTTGAAGAATCATCTTTTCGGCCATTACCCTGGTAAAGGCCCGGGGTGCCGTGGATACTTCAACGGCAGCGCCTGAAACTGATATTGACAGTTCTGTACCACGAACCAGAGGTATCCTTGTTGAGAAGGACAAATTTGGACATGGAGGTAATCCTTGATGTCCAGGGACACCATATAGTCCCCTTTTTGGTTCGCTATCACTGCTCTGAGTGACTCCATCTTGATTTGAACCTTTTTATGTAAGTGTTCAAAGATTTCAGATTTAGACTACGTCTCACCAAGCCGTCTGGCTTCAGTACCACAATATAGTGTGGAAGACTAATACCCTTTTCCTTGTTGTAGGAGGGGTACTTTGATTATCACCTGCTGGAAATACAGCTTGTGAATCTTTTCCAATACTGCCTCCCTGTCGGAGGAAGCCGTTGGTAAAGCAGACTTCAGGAACCTGCGAGGAAAAGATGTCTCGACTCTCCAATCTGTACCCCTGGGATAATACTTGTACGATCTAGGGGTCAACTTTCGAGTGATCCCACTGCGCGCTGAGACTCTTGAGACTACCCCCCCCACCTCACCTGAGTCCGCTTGCACGGCCCCAGCGTCATGCTGAGGACTTGGCAGACGTGGTGGAGGGCTTCCTTTCCTGGGAAGGGGCTGCCCGCTGCAGTCTACTTCCCTTACCTCTATGTCTGGGCAGATATGACTGGCCTTTTGCCCGTTTGCCTCATGGAAACGGAAGGATTGAGGCTGAAAAGACGGTGTCTTTTTCTGCTGAGATGTAACTTGGGGTAAAAAGGTTGGATTTCCCAGCTGTTGCCGTGGTCCCCAGGTCCGATGGACCGACCCCAACTAACTCCTTCCCTTTATACGGCAATACTTCCATGTGCCGTATGGGATCTGTATCACCTGACCACTGTCGTGTCCATGACATCTTCTGGGAGATATGGACAACGCACTTATCTTGATGCCAGAGTGCAAATATCCCTCTGTGCATCTCGCGTACATATATATAGAATGCATCCTATTAAATGCTCTATATCAATAATATATTTTCAGTCAGGGAATCCGACCAAGCCAACCCAGCACTGCATCTCCAGGCTGATGGCGATCGCTGGTCGCAGTATAACCACCGTATGTGTGTATATACTTTTTAGGATATTTTTCCAGCTTCCTATCAGCTGGCTCCTTGAGGGCGGCCGTATCTGGAGACGGTAACGCCACTTGATAAGCGTGTGAGCGCCTTATCCACCCTAAGGGGTGTTTCCCAACGCGCCCTAACTTCTGGCGGGAAAGGGTATAACGCCAATATTTGCTATCGGGGTAACCCCACGCTTCATCACACACTTCATTTTATTTTATCTGATTCAGGAAAAACTACAGGTAGTTTTTTCACTCCCACATAATACCCTTTTTTGTGGTACTTGTAGTATCAGAAATATGTAACACCTCCTTCATTGCCCTTAACGTGTGGCCCTAATGAGAAATACGTTTGTTTATTCACCGTCGACACTGGATTCAGTGTCCGTGTCTGTGTCTGTGTCGACCGACTGAGGTAAATGGGCGTTTTTAAAACCCCTGACGGTGTTTCTGAGACGCCTGGACCGGTACTAATTGTTTGTCGGCCGTCTCATGTCGTCAACCGACCTTGCAGCGTGTTGACCTTCTCACGTAATTCTCTCAATAAGCCACCCATTTCGGTGTCGACTCCCTAGAGAGTGACATCCCCATTACAGGCAATTGCTCCGCCTCCTCACCAACATCGTCCTCATACATGTCGACACACACGTACCGACACACAGCACACACACCGGGAATGCTCTGACAGAGGACAGGACCCACTAGCCCTTTGGAGAGACAGAGGGAGAGTTTGCCAGCACACACCAAAAACGCTATAATATATATAGGGACAACCTTATATAAGTGTTTCTCCCTTATAGCATCTTTATATATATATTAATATCGCCAATTTATGCCCCCCCCCCTCTCTGTTTTAACCCTGTTTCTGTAGTGCAGTGCAGGGGAGAGCCTGGGAGCCTTCTCTCCAGCCTTTCTGTGAGAGAAAATGGCGCTGTGTGCTGAGGAGATAGGCCCCGCCCCTTTTCCGGCGGGCTCGTCTCCCGCTCTTCAACGGATTATGGCAGGGGTTAAATATCTCCATATAGCCTCTGGGGGCTATATGTGAGGTATTTTTAGCCAATATATAGGTTTTCATTTGCCTCCCAGGGCGCCCCCCCCCAGCGCCCTGCACCCTCAGTGACTGCGTGTGAAGTGTGCTGAGAGGAAAATGGCGCACAGCTGCAGTGCTGTGCGCTACCTTTAGAAGACTGCAAGAGTCTTCTGCCGCCGATTCTGGACCTCTTCTTACTTCAGCATCTGCAAGGGGGCCGGCGGCGCGGCTCCGGTGACCATCCAGGCTGTACCTGTGATCGTCCCTCTGGAGCTGATGTCCAGTAGCCAAGAAGCCAATCCATCCTGCACGCAGGTGAGTTCACTTCTTCTCCCCTCAGTCCCTCGTTGCAGTGATCCTGTTGCCAGCAGGACTCACTGTAAAATAAAAAACCTAAGCTAAACTTTTTCTAAGCAGCTCTTTAGGAGAGCCACCTAGATTGCACCCTTCTCGGCCGGGCACAAAAATCTAACTGGAGTCTGGAGGAGGGTCATAGGGGGAGGAGCCAGTGCACACCACCTGATCGGAAAGCTTTACTTTTGTGCCCTGTCTCCTGCGGAGCCGCTATTCCCCATGGTCCTTTCAGGAACCCCAGCATCCACTAGGACGATAGAGAAATATTGTATTAACTCAGGGTACAATGCATATCTGTCTTATTAAATAATACTGTATATCACCTTACACACATATGCACCTGTTAATTGAACTTGCACTTTTTTTTTTAACTATATATGCCAACAAATAGGTAGAAATGGTGATTTGAATATGAATTTCTTGTGTATTAATTACACCTTTTTATACAAGTTGATGTCACCAAAATAGATAATGAACAAAGTGTAGAGCTGAAAAATGTAAATACGGTAATAAATAAATGAAAAGACGACTCATTGTAGGAATTCAATTCACGACATTATCGCGATGTGCCCGGCAGCACATCGTGCCAAATTGAATTCCCTCCTGTGTTTGGCATTAAGAAAATTTGACTGCGGTGAACAAAACACACACACCTGTATAGAGAAGACACTATTGTATTTATTTGCTCACATACTGTATGCGGTGACATGTTTTTCCTTGTACAGTATGTGTAACTTTTAGCAAACAGTGGTCATGTACCTTATAATCACATGGTAAACACTATAACCTATCCCCAGCAATTCTGAGTCAGCGGACATTTAAATTCTAGAACCTGTACTGAGGTGGGTATGGGCTATTGTTAACCATATGCAAAGACAATACCTAAAACAGATGATGATTATAGTTTGTCATATTCCCTGGCACATATTACTTAATACATCCACTTGCAGGGCCCGAACATGGCACATAACATTAGAAAATATGTGCACAGAAGGACAAGAAGATGGAGGAACACAAGTATGTATTCAAAGTGCAGGAAGTTTGGTAATGTAGTAGTTTTACGCCATATGTGTAAGGCTGGAAGATGCAGCAGAAGCAACTGTCCTGGGCAAACAAAGATTAATGAATTTATAAACACGTGCATATACAGTAAAATAATAAACTAAAATGATTAGCTAATAAGTTATTGTTTTCAGAACTGCACAATATTATATCTAGTAATTATTGTCAGTTCAGGAATAATTTAGTAATTATGGTCCTTAGCCTTCCACAGCTTTATGCCAAATAAGGAAAACAGCCTATAAGAATAATGGGAATTATCTTCTTTAGACTGAATGGAGCAGAACACGTGTTGACCTGCTGCTCCCTACCAACACAACTAAAACTTGAAAACTTCAAGCATTCTATAAAAATGCACCTCTTTAGGCAAGCCTATCAAATTCCTGCATTATCCAAATAATGTCCCTAAACTATTCTATAATCTACACAGCTCACACAAAACTTGCATCTACACTCACATAAGCTGCTAACGTTGCTGCGTGACTGGATTACCAAGAACCTTTGTAATCTGGCTGGACCAACTTGCAATATGTAGCTCTTACCCAATGTATGTAATTCCTATTTCCTTATAGATTGTGAGCAGGGTCCTCTTAGTCTGTCTGCTATCACGCAGTCTCGTTTTATTACTGTATGCTTCCAATTTTAGCATGGCAGTACAGGGCATGTGTGCAAAAAAATACATATATATATATATATATATATATATATATATATATATATTTTTTTTTTTTAATTCCCTAATTCTTTGATATAGTGTAAAACAGAATTGTTGCTCATGCTCCTTAGGAACCTTGCTCTCCTTATAGAAAGTTTTTATGTTCAAAAGGAATTATGTTTGAATTGAGTGATGACCACTAATGAGGAGTCAAGATCCCAAATGATGTGTTGTTAAGCTGGACACACTCGTTTATGACCACTGTGAATGGTCCTATTCTAAACAGTCTCTTTGCTTTGTACTGTAACAATAATTATACCACCATCGAACAGATGAGACTGAACGTCTTCACTGCTTCCTATGGAAAATGGGTCACATTCCACTTAGTATACAACATGCCAACTTTTGCATTTGTATGAGTGTAAATTGTGCCACTGTGTAAGAAAGAGGTGGCTGATTCATGGCTGCCTGAGTGTAACAGCTGTCTACCAGTGAGATATTCACAATAATCTGCGCCAGGGGATTGAGGGAAAAAATTCTTTGCATGTTGCTGTCAGATGTTATGTGCTAAACCTCAAGGTATACCCAGAGAAGAGCCAATCGGAAAGAGAACGGACATACCATTCCGGGGAATCTGGCATCCAGCACAATTTTAAAACAGACAATTAAACTCCTGCCAATATGCATAGCAGCTATGATCCCCCTTCTCCCTTGGCCCAGTGATCATGACATCACTCACTGTTTAATATATTGGCTCCAATAAGTCTCTGTGCTCACTGAGTTTTAACCTTCATAGTTTCAGTATGCAGCAACTTACTGTATATCTGTGGAGTATTTCATGGTTTAAACAAGGAAAATAAATATTTCTTTTATACAACTGGTTGAATGCAAAACTGTGTTCCTTATGTAGAAAGCATGACTAGCAGACTGCATTCCTTCAGGCATTAGCTTTGTTAGATAGCTATATGCCTAGTTATATAAAGTACATTTAATTGCTCTGTGATTTATAGAGGCAGGGTTTGAATACTTTTGGGCATACTGGTGTATTTACATTTATAAAAATAGAGCAATAGCTGCTGGTTGGTCCTAGGGGACAATTTCAACAGTTCTGGGCAAGAAAGAGCACAGAGAACAACAATGAAGTTGAGCCTGGCCACAATTGATATGTTACATACTGTAAGTGCTGCAAAAGGGTTCCCGGAAAGAGAGAGAATAACTGACTGCACTACTGCTAATAGGGGACCACATGCCTCCCAACTGTCCCGATTTCCACGGGACAGTCCCATTTCTTGGGCACTGTCTCACTGCCCCACCCTTGAGCCGCAGTGTCCTGCAGGAGTTGGGGTGGTTGGGAGGCTCCCTGTCACTCACTGCTCTGCTTAACAGAGCAGCAGTGAATAGATGCTGTGCACATGTGAAAGCATTTATATACGGGAGTCAGAGGGACTGGGGGCATGCCAGTCACTCACAAAGCGGTGGGCATACCCCCGCAGTGATGATAACGGGAGGCGTGGCTTGCGACCGAGCCGTTAACGCAAAGTCATGCCCCTTTTGCTGAGGCCATGGTCCCTTTTCGGGCATGCGTGGTACAGGCACAGAAGTTACTAATCAAAAATGTTGGGAGGTAAGGGACCATAGGGCAGATTTATCAAGCCTTGGAGAGAGAGTGGAATGTGGAATAGTTGCCCAAAGCAACTAATCATCTTCTGTCATTTAAAAGAATATGCTACATAAATTACAGAAACTGATTGGGTGCTTTGGGCAACTTCACTTTAATCTCTCTCTCCAAGGCTTGATAGCTCTTACCCATATGTATCAAGCCAGAAGGCTTCTTGCTTTAGATAATACAGGTTGAGTATCCCATATCCAAATATTCCGAAATACGGAATATTCCGAAATACGGACTTTTTTGAGTGAGAGTGAGATAGTGAAACCTTTATTTTTTGATGGCTCAATGTACACAAACTTTGTTTAATACACAAAGTTATTAAAAATATTGTATTAAATTACCTTCAGGCTGTGTGTATAAGGTGTATATGAAACATAAATGAATTGTGTGAATGTAGACACACTTTGTTTAATGCACAAAGCTATAAAAAATATTGGCTAAAATTACCTTCAGGCTGTGTGTATAAGGTGTATATGAAACATAAATGCATTCTGTGCTTAGATTTAGGTCCCATCACCATGATATCTCATTATGGTATGCAATTATTCCAAAATACGGAAAAATCCCATATCCAAAATACCTCTGGTCCCAAGCATTTTGGATAAGGGAGACTCAACCTGTACCTCTTTAAAATGCAGATTTAACACTCACACACATGATCACACCAGTGAACTGACCAGGAAATCAACTAACTCATCTGCTGCTGTGAATGCTAGTGGTATAAGGCAATGGTGCAAAACAAACTAGATAGATAGATAGACAGACAGACAGACAGACAGACAGACAGACAGACCAAAGCTAAATAGAGGCAGAACAGACAGATTTAAGATATATACAGTATAAATGTATACAGAAAAAAACTGATCATGTCTCTATCATGTGAGTTTGAGTAATGGTTAAGAACCACAGTGCTCAAAAAGATGTAAAAAAATGTCATGACCTGTGAATTTATTTAATAAAATCACAGTTTTAACCAACTCCCAAAAATAAAGCCTTTATTTAAATGATCTGATTAACAAGTTGTTTTATCACTACCTACTTCAAACCTCAGGACCTTCCAGATGTGCAAAATATGTAGCACAGGTACATTAAATGCTCAGATCCTTTTGAAACGCACTTTAAAAATGAAAGCACTGTATAAGGCTGCTGTGTACAACAAAAGATGTGTGGAGAAAAAAAAGATAAAGAACTGACGTTCTTACCCTGCAAGGCATTAAAATTGCCAAAATTATACTTGTAAAGCGCCATAATGCCAAATCCAAAGTAGTGGGTAACTTTCTCTATTACAATTATAGCATCACCTCTGCTAGGGACCCATGATTCAAACAATGAATTTACATCAACCTCAAAGACTAATTAAAATCTCATTATCAGACTCCAATTATGGCAATATCTAGAGGCCATAAATGACTGAATTCACAATGGGGTAAAAATGACTGCTGTGTAACAGTTCTCTGTAGGATTGCACACACCGACAATAATGTGTAACAGCATGCAAGGGCAAAAATGATGGAAGAAGACTGCCATAAAGTGATTTTAAAATCAGTATCTTTGTAAGCTTTACATGGTAAATACAAACTGTTACACAATAGCTCAGTGGACTGATAAATGACTGCAGTGCTCAGTTTATGAACAGACAAGGAAATTCCCATACTGATAGTCTGGTGAATGTGCTATTGCCCAGCAGGAAGTGGAGTTCGGGAATATAAAGCACAAGTAAACATGAAGATGCACATTTAAAACTAGCAGCTCTGTGGATATGTGAAAGTAGTGATAGGACTATGCTTGTATTAGAGAATAAGGGGGAATTCAATCCCCCCTGTTACATTAATGGGGGTTGAAAAATGGTGGAAGACTAGGGCTATATCGCCTGAGGCTATACAATTCCAGCAGTTTTTTTCACCTGAAATCCCTTTTAAACATCGGTGGTCTCACTTCGGGGCTAATTGAATAGCTATGGGGGATCAATTAGCCTGCATTAATTTATAAATTCTTCCAAAATACATCAGAAATGGTAACCTGTACATAAGTTTTGTGGTCTCCTATTGGACAGACATTCAGGGCAATCTCACTGATGGATCTTCATTAGGACCTGTATTATCATCATCATAATTTATTATGCAGTGTTCTAACAGAGAATATTGAATTAATCATATGGGTACCTTACCCCACCGGAATTTACAGAAATACAGCACACAAACATCACACAGATCAGGGGCATTTCAAGTCCTGTGGGATCCTGCGTGTAGCCGATCCATGCCATACCTGGGTCAGGACATAAGTATCTTTCTGGTGATTTCTTCAGAAAGATGGAGCATACACAAAAGAGCAAGTACAGTAGCACAGCTCCAGAGTCGTTGATAGCTCCTACATGGAGCCTTTTTTCCAAATATGTCACCAAAAAGATTGCTACATTGAACATGCCACAGAAGTCAATTAACCTACCAGCATGGACAGGTGAGAGGACATCCAAACAAACATGCACTGCACACAGATAGGGCCCTGGTTGGAAACTAACCCATGACCCCAGTCAGGGGCGTCAGAACATTTATAGGTTGGGGGGCGCAAGAAAGATCCTCATTTTGGCACACCTGGAGGCGGAGCCACCGGGGATGAGGAGACAGTACCACAGGGATGAAAAGGAGCCAGCAACACGGTGAAGAGGATACATCTGTGTGCAAACCCCCCCCCCCACCTCGACTCCCGCACCCACACATCACCCCCTGCCACTGTCACTACAATGCCTCTAACGGGAGCAGGAGAGAGAGTGAGGGGAGTGAGAAACAAAGAGGGTGTCAGGGAGAGAGAGAGGGGGGAAGTGAGTGAGGGAGAGAAAGAGCGTCAGGGTGAGAGAGAGCGTGTCAGAGGGGATCCAGTCGGGAGCCTGGCAGTCAGAATACAGACGCCGGAATCAAAACACTTTTCGAATTGCTGACACTGGAATCCTGAACAGGGTCTCCAGCCCAGCCCTGGAATCCCGACCGCAGGATCCAAAATGCTTATCCACCACCACGCCGGAGAGGTTATCTACGGGAGAAGGGGTTAGGCTGTGGGGGAAGGATTAGGGTCAGGTTGGGCCCTTGGGTGGTTAGGATTAGGCTGCGGGGAGGGGGGGGGGTTAGGTTTATCCGCTACCGGGGAGGGTTAAGATTAGACTGCAGGGGAGTAGGTTTAGGCTATGTATAGGGTGGGTTAGGGGGTCAGGGGGGAAGGTAAGTTAACTTACCTTCCCCTGTCGGGATTCTAACTATCGGGATGCCGCAGGCCGTATTCTGACCACCGGCATCCCGGCCGCCGGCGAATTAATTCCAACCCTGTCAGAGGAAGGGAGAGAAAAAGAGAGGGGATCAAGAGTTGTCAGGGAAAGAAAGACTGATATATATATCAATAGAGAGAGAGAGAGAGAAAGAGGTGTCAGGGAGAAAGAGGGAATGACACAGTGTCGGGGAGAGAGAGAGAGAGAGAGACAGTACCTGAACAGCACAGCTACAGGTCTCTTATGGGGGTGGGGCTTCCCTGTATTAGGCCACACCCCCTTGCCCCGACGCCTCTGAACCCATTGCTGTGAGAAAGGACATCTTAATAATTGTGCCACTGCTAAGCTGCATACAAACTCACTCCCCTTAATACACCCCCTGACTGTTGGGATAATGAGACTGTCCACTAAAATCAGTTGGGTGGCGTGTATCTATGCACTTAACCATAGGCCTTATCCACCCAACCTATTGTGTAAAAATAATCGCAGCCTAACCAGTATTCAATAAAGGCAGAAACACTACTACTTGTAAATGTGGACATTCACTAAAGTCCAAAAACAAGCCTATTAATACACAATCATCTAAACATTTCCATTATACTAACGCAGAAGAAGGAAAAAAAAAATCAGTGCCTTTTAGCCGGAATACATTCCCTATTAGTGTCCCAGAAAAAAGCAGGATGCCTTGATGTGCCACTCCTGTTGGTTTCCAATGCTAATAGCTACAGACAAATTAGAAAGCATCTGTTTTACGTAAACAGAGTGCTCAACAAATACTGTACAGCAAGTTGCAATGACTTTAGTAATTTTAGACTGCAGGAAGTCCAAAATGTCAATCTACTGTGATAAACATCTGATCAGGAACCATCAACTGTTTATCAGGACTGTATGAAAAGCTGTCCTAAGCACATAGATCACAAAGGATCCTTTCCATTTTGGTCATACACATGAAAGAGGAAAACTCTGGCTAAGCAGGTGAGATGCAGTTAAAATGCCGGCTGTCGGGAACCCGAGGGTTCAGGAGACCGACGCCGGAATCCCAACAGCTGGTGAAATACCGACACACGAAATCCCGCCTGCCGCCTGGTATAACCACTCGGTTGGTGGGTCCATACTACGAAACGAGCGTGAATAATATCCGTGGCAAGCGAAGCAAACCACCAGGCCTGAAGTGTGGCAAGCACAGCGAGCCCGCAAGGGGTCTCGCTGCCGGGATTCCGCTGTCGGTATACTGACAGTCAGCATCCCATCTGCTGGTAAATCATATCGAATCCAAGCAGCCCTATCACCTCAAGATGATACTTTGCACACTTTTGCGATAGCGGATGCAGGGCAGCATGAGACTGTCAGTGATTGAAAGTCTGCTGCCTGTTTGGGGGCGGCGAAGGGCTCCATTTTATGTGTCACTGGCTTTGCAGGGGAGGGAAGAGGCCAGGATTTCCATCAGGGGATGGAAATGCCTTAGGTCACAAGGCCAGTTGATGGTGACGGAGATGATCCGATATGGCATCCTAGGATGATGCCACCTTCTGCATTACCATAATAGAGCTATCACTGCTGCTACTATGCAAGCAGAAGTGATAGCAACTCCAACCACATCTGTATGAGGGCCTTGGTCCATAGAGGACTGCACATATAGACCAATAGCATTTGTCTTACTACAAATGCACTAACATACATACATCATTAATACTGAACAAATTGTTATTGGCCACCACCATATTTGGAGAACATCAGGACTAATTATTTCAATCACCATGTGATTGGCCAACTAAATATTATACTGTATGACATTTTTTACAGAAAATTGTTTGTAACTTAATAATAATCATCATCATTAGCAAAGAGAATATTGCTATAATGCTCAAGTGAAGTAAGGTAAGAAACATCTCTTGGCTTGGCATTTTTTGTATCTTTTTTGATGCGTCTATAACCTATTGTTATGGGGTATATGCAATTGCGGTCGAATTCCCGAAAATGTCGAAAAACTGGACATTTTCGCCCCCCCCAAAAAAATTTGACAATGCAATTCAGTACTTTTCGTCAAAAAATCGGACTTTCCAAATTCGACTTTTTGAAATTCGACATTTCTGCAATGGTACAATTCGACAAAAGTATATTCAATTGAAGATTGTAAATTCGACAATAGTGCTTTTAGACAGTAAATTCGTCATTTTCAATCCGCCACACTTTGCTGGCGGAATCTAATTAAAAATTTTAAAAACATGTTTTTTTGTGTTTTTTTTTATTGGTAATAGCATATCTATTTATATTAGAAGGGATTAGGTACTTGGTTTGTCTATTTTGGAGGCACAAGTATTATTTAGATATTTTTAAAAATATATATATTTTTTTTTAATAGAATGGTAAAAATCTGGAAAAAAAAATGCGTGGGGTCCCCCCTCCTAAGCATAACCAGCCTCGGGCTCTTTGAGCCGGTCCTGGTTGCCAAAATACGGGGGGGAAAATGACAGGGGATCCCCCGTATTTTAACAACCAGCACCGGGCTCTGCGCCTGGTGCAAAAAATACGGGGGACAAAAAGAGTAGGGGACCCCCGTATTTTTTGGACCAGCACCGGGCTCCACTAGCTGGACAGATAATGCCACAGCCGGGGGTCAATTTTATACAGCACCCTGCGGCCATGGCATTAAATATCCAACTAGTCACCCCTGGCCGGGGTACCCTGGAGGAGTGGGGACCCCTTCAATCAAGGGGTCCCCCCCTCCAGCCACCCAAGGGCCAGGGGTGAATCCCGAGGCTGTCCCCCCCATCCAAGGGCTGCGGATGGGGGGCTGATAGCCTTTTGAAAAATGAAAGAATATTGTTTTTTTCAGTAGTACTACAAGTCCCAGCAAGCCTCCCCCGCAAGCTGGTACTTGGAGAACCACAAGTACCAGCATGCGGGAGAAAAACAGGCCCGCTGGTACCTGTAGTTCTACTGGAAAAAAATATCCAAATAAAAACAGGACTTGGATGGGGGGGGGACAGCCTCGGGCTTCACCCCTGGCCCTTGGGTGGCTGGGGGGGGACCCCTTGATTGAAGGGGTCCCCACTCCTCCAGGGTACCCTGGCCAGGGGTGACTAGTTGGATATTGAGTATTTAATGCCACGGCCGCAGGGCGCTGTATAAAAGTGACCCCCGGCTGTGGCATTATCTGTCCAGCTAGTGGAGCCCGGTGCTGGTCCAAAAAATACGGAGGACCCCTACTCTTTTTGTCCCCCGTATTTTTTGCACCAGGCGCAGAGCCCGGTGCTGGTTGTTAAAATACGGGGGATCCCCTGTCATTTTCCCCCCCGTATTTTGGCAACCAGGACCGGCTCAAAGAGCCCGAGGCTGGTTATGCTTAGGAGGGGGGACCCCACGCAATTTTTTTTCGGGTTTTCCCCCGTTTTTTTAACATTTTTAAAAATCTAATCAAAATCCGTCAAATCGGCCGTTTTTCGACAGCGGGACTGTCGAATCCGTTTTTTATTGAATATGTAGAATTCCGGCACCCACCTGCCGGAATTCGACGGTCGAATTGTGTCGAATTAAAAAACGGGCGGCAATTGCATATACCCGTATATGTTTGTGTACATTTAAGTGAAAATGTAAGGAGCTGGCAATAACAAACACAAGTCAGAAATACAGTCTGTACTGCATGTTGAAATCAGCATGCCACTGGTAAACCAGGACAGATTGTACAGATGTGTCCAAATACAACTATCCTCAAATAGCCCCATTTGGCAACCCACATACTATGCGACTTGCGGCGCCAAGTATCCCACCAAGGACTTTTTCACACAATACAAGTCTTAGTCGCATCAATAATGCAACATTTTATATAGCTTGTGTGTGTGACTATGTCGTTAATCTTTGTAAAAACACAAAGGTCCTATGCAGATGACCCACGCCATGCCATGTGCCACATATCGTTATGCTTAAATTACAAAATCTATACATTTTACCTTTAATATATGGCAAAAATCTATATAATAACATAAAGGTTCTAACAGCGCAAATGGCAAAATCGTGGCACATAACCATTTAATGTTGACACCTAACTTTTTACACTCTTAGACTAATTAAAAAGGTAAATGAAGGAGGTATGTTACGTTTAGGAGAAACTGAGATATTTAAAGTTAAACACAAAATTATTAGAACTTAAGAACTAGACACAGCACTGTTATCCACAAAATCTGTCAATAAATAGACTACCAACATGTAAAATAACATTGTTACTATGATCCCTATGTCATATCACCTTCATCCATTAAAAAAAAAAAAAAAAAATATCAGAAAATTGTTACATAGCAATCATCCATTTGTCTCTTCAATTTATAAAGCATTTTGACAAAAGTGACATTTTGGACTACATTAGGTTACATTGCAATTATTTTGACAAAAATTTTTTTTTGGTATTCTTTATATCTAAATTTGGTATGGTTACCTACCTCGGTCCTGTGGCATTGGTGACTGGCTCAAGGCAGGATGTGAGCTAGATTCAGACTGGCTGCCTGGAGGTTGTGGTGGCATCTGGCTTCCTACAAAGGTAAACAACAAACATTCATAGCACACTTATTGCTTGAACCATAGGTCCCAATATTTTACATGGCCAATCTATTTTGAGATCCATTTGAAAACTTGTGAAAGTACCGGATTACAAGTTCATTTGGGAAGGGCTATATTTATCATCTGTATAAAATTTGTTTCTGTCATATCTTCTGTGCAATATATTAGCACTTTTTAAATAACAATAATAACAATAATAATGTAATGATTTTTCAAGCAAACAGATTAGTTTAGCCGAACAAGTTAAAACTTAGACCCTTGGTATATATAAATACATACATACATACATACATACATACATACATACACAAAATCAATATGATAAAAAATGTTGGTTGCAATTTTGGGGTGTGGTATTTTTGCCATAAGGTACTACCTGACTTCTCATTAATCAAAAGTTTTAATAATCCTTTTAGAATAAAAGTGTAAAACCAGTGCTGTGTAACAATCAATGCTTGTGGTATATCTTTTGCATTTCTGGACTTGGTAAAAAGGAGGTTCTAATAACTTTATCTCATGACAACTCATGTCACATAAACATTTATATAAATAATGTATAGGTCATTATTGCGCTCTGGCAAATATCTACCTTCTGACCTCACACTATCCTAAACATAATTGCCTTTAAACTGATACATGAAAACATACGCTACTTAGAAGTAGACTTAGAAGTAGTGTCTACTTGTCAAAATGTTAAGACAACATTTTAGATTATGAACCACAAAGCATAACAAATAAAAAAAATAAAACATTTGTATATGGTAGAGGAAGGTTCTTGAAACAAATGGAAAAAAAAATATTTGTAAAACTTCACACAGCAACAGTAATTTACAAAGAGTTAATTCAACGTAATTACAGTTTGCTAAGGCGTGTGACTTTGCAGATCAAGTTGGTGGTATTTGCAGGAATGGTGGCCCATATAAAGAGTTGGTAAAGACATGTGTAAGCATTCTCCGTGCTGCGCAGAGCTAATTATACAGCTCAAAGCTGGAGGTCTGATAATCTCATCCTACTAAACTTTTAATGGGTATAGGTCATGAGAGAGTAAGGGGCCCTATACACTAGCCGATCCGCCGCCGAGCTGGCCGACGGCGGATACGGCCGACGAGCGACCCGGCGGCAGGGGGGCAGTGACGGGGGGAGTGAAGTTTCTTCACTCCCCCCGTCACGCGGCTGCATTGAAGTGCAGGCAAATATGGATGAGATCGTCCATATTGGCCTGCATGCACAGCCGACGGGAGACCAGCGATGAACGAGCGCGGGGACGCGCATCGTTCATCGCTGGAGCCTCCACACTGAAAGATATAAACGAGTTCTCGTTCATTTATGAACGAGATCGTTCATATCTTTCCAAAAATCGGCCAGTGTGTAGGGCCTATAAAACAGTTTCTCTTATAATACAATACAACAGGCAAACCAATCTGGGCCTTGTAATGTTTGTAAAGCTTCTATCTTATTGTAATAACGACTTCTATTCTCTGTAAACATGCTTGCATACATTAAATCATCTGTGAGTACAGCATATATGCAGCTTTATGTTAAAATATCACTTGTAGCACAATCTTTTTGTCCTCTTGAGTTTTGCAGTGCCCTTTAAAAACAGCCCCAGAACAACATCTCAACACTTCAAACGTGTTTAAGCATATGGACGCTGCTGATGCTGCACAGGAGTGAGCCGTGCCAAGACAGCAAGTCTCTATATTATAATAAACACTTCTACATGATCAAGAAAAAAACATAACAGCCGTTCAATACAGTAAACAAATGGCAATTCCATGTTAGCACAAGCACTTCCACTTAATGTGTGCGTACGCCTGAGGCACTGCTATCAACAGAACATTTGAAAGGAGACATGGGGATGTAGATGACGACAATAAAATGGAAAAAAAAGATTTGGAAATTGTCTGGCAATTCCCGCACTATCAGACATGATTTTCAGCCAAATCTCAGGCCTGACAACATGAGAAGTACTTCTGCATATATATTATGAACTTGCAAACAATACTTTATTGCACACATACTATACTGTTTAATAAAATTAGAGTAGTAATGAAGAACCTTAGAAATTGTAAAATACAGGTTGGGTCTCCCATATTGGAAAATCTGATATCTGAAATCCAAAATGTTTTTGAGCGCAACTGTGAAAGTGAGATCCTTGCACAAAATAATGTAAAATATTGTATAAAATTAAATACAGGCTATGTCTATAAGGTGTATCTGAAATATAAATGCATTTTGTGTTTAGACTTCGGTCACATCTCCAGGTATATTATGCAAACATTCCACAAATATGAAAAAATCCTAAATTCAAAATACTTCTGGTCCCAAGCATTTTGTATATGGGAGACACTCAACCTGTACAACATTTTCACTGTCTTCTTTGTGAAGGGAATTAATATCCCATGTAAATTAAACTGTATAATGTGATAATGTGAACTATTCAACAGGAAGAGCATAGCTTATGAGATATAGTAGCAGTGCCCTTGCTATAATTGTTGTGCAATTTATCTAACAATTTATTAACTAACCTATAAATCAATATACATAATGAAAACAATAATCTACACCTTTACTCCTATCAAAGCAGCCTAAAAATTATTAAATGCCCATAAGGCATGGACATTGATGGAGACCTATTATAACGATTAGGAGGGGGCACTTCATGGTGGACAAATGTATTTATTCACAGTCACACAGTAGTTAAAAGACAGTAAAGTGAACTCATACCATACAGTTAGGGAGGCCAATCCCAGGATTGGCTGGATCATGGGATTTAGGGCCAAAAATGGAAGCTCCAATCCCAGGGATTGAGGGATCAGGCGGCCCTTAGTTTTTTTTTTAAGTCGGGCAACGTTGAGCATCCTTAGGACGCTCAGACGCTGCCCGGCTTTCTCCTCCCGGCTCCCCCATGCAGCATGACATGCAGTCACAAGTCACACTGCACCGTCACCTGCCACTGACCGCCGCCGGGAGAGAGCAGAGGATGTTTCCCACCCGCCCCCGATGTATGGTGAGTTATATGTACAGGGCAGGGATAGGGGGGGCGGCCACATAGGGAAAAGACAATTCTGGAATTGACCTTTTTTCAATCCCGATACCCAGGATTGAAAAAATGGCCCGGGATTGGCCTCCCTACATAAAGTAAACTGTTGTGGGCTTGTTACCACATAGTGTATTACAATCAAATCCAGACAAGCTCCATCAAACCTCTCCCGCACCTCCGGGCACACAACACAATCCATTTTAATGTGCAGTTGCATTTAATTATGCACACTTTAAATGATACTATAAATTTTGCTTGTCGTACCTTCGTGAGAATTCTAAGGGCGGCGTAATAAGTCTACACCAGCAGCAGCTCTGACCTGTTTGTAGGAGAGGGGCTGCCGCCACTTGTGCCAGGGGGTAGGAGAAGACACACCCCTGGTCAGCCAGGTCCTGGTACTTGCATAATGGATCTGGCAGGCACCAATACTGGCGCCTGCGCACAAGCAACAGTGGGACAGTGCATGCGCAAAACACCGGCTGTAGCCTATAGAAGCCAGATAGGGCTGCCTGAAAGGCAAGGAGTAGCTTCCTACTGGAAGTGTGCTTACTGCTAATGGCAGCCTACTCTGGCATTCCCAGAGGGAGAAAACACCTCTTAATGCCTGTCTTGTGTGTGACTGGCAGGTAGCGCTTCCAATGGGAAGTCACTGCCAGTCACAGTGAAGCCAGTGCCGTCACGGACTGAAACTGTCTTACAGAGGTGGCGTATTTTACTTGGGGGGCTGCAGCATTGCAGTTACCTCTACACTGAGCTTGTCAGGAACCGAGATGAGAAAACTGAATAAACAGGTGACCTGTTCAGCCAGTAAAGCTGTGGTTGGACCAAAGCCCTGCTCTAAAATTTTTAGCAGTGGCATCCAACAGAGCCGAATCTCTGTATCCAGTCACTCCTTGACCAATCTCAAATGTACAATGGTAGAATTTGAAGACGCTACCACCTTGCATTACTTATTTTAATGTAGAAGTTTCAGTAGTGAAAGACATATTAGTGTAAATAATATAATAATGAAATAAAGTTGATAGATGCCACTCTGTACTCAGCAGGGCACATGGCAGAATCAAAAATGAAACATCAAGGTCCAACTAGGAACGGCACTCCTCATTTACGGCCTTTACTCTGGTCCACATAACCTTGCTCCTACACTATATAAACCCCTAATGCGGAAACAGTACAGTTGGTTTCTGTATACTACATTTACAGAATACATTTTTATCTACCTGATGTGGAATCTTCTTTATTTTAAATTTTTATTTATTGACCATGATTAATTGTGCATACCAGTTTGGTGACCTTTAATTCAGTTTAGGGAGGGGGGAACGTATGGGGTGAATGTAGCATATTCAAAGTCAAAACTCCAGCTACAGTATTCATTTAATTACGTCTTTGCAAATCAAATCAGCACATTTTGTATAAAAAATGCCCTGTTGACAATTACCTACATTTCTAAACTGGATCCACAATCAGTATTGATATGCTTAACATACAGTATCTTCATAACTTTGTCAAATGCTAAAAAAAAAAAAAAAAAAGTAACCATGCTGCTTTTCATGTCTTTATGTCTTTTTAATCAACTTAATTCTTCATTAGTCTAATACCCTCAACAAGGTCAATGAGGAGATTCCTTTGATCACCTTTAATGAAGTTTCATAGCACAAGCTCCCTGTCACTTCATTTTTGGATAGGAGAGTATCAATATTAACAATTTCTAGCTACACTATTTATAAAACAAGCAGATGTGGATTATGAAAGATTAATGCATCTCTGGATTGATGTCGGCATTACGTTTGTGTCATGCCGAAACCAATTCTGTCCTTCATTAGTCAACGACAAATCAGATCATGAGGATGTTGCACAGAAATCAAACCATGCAACGATGGTTAAAGAATAAGTGATGAGAGCAGTTACCAAGCTACTTAACATGTATAACCATAGAACATGTAATGGCCTCTAAGAGATTACAAATATTTGAACAGCATTTGAAAGGAAACTGTAATATTTTCATTGAGAGTGATGAAGGGCTATTCTCTCTATTTTATGACACAGTGTAACTATGTATTCAAAATGATCTAGGGACAAAAACAGTGAGCAGAGTCAGTGTGAGTGGAAGAGGCCACTTACAGCCCCTAACTTTAGAATGAGATGTTCCCCCTGACACAACAAGGCATTACTGTTTTTAAGTGGGGGGGGGCGGGGGACGGGGGCTTCATGTGTTTACAACTACATTCATTACAGTTTGTTTAAACAGGTTCCTTGGTATTCTTATGGTACATCACAAACAGACTGTTTAACCATGGTAGCCATACATATCTGGCTAGGCACTGCATTACGTAGTCTAGAAAGTAATGAGGGAATAGCTAACTACTATTTTCAGTTTCTTCATCGAAATGTCCAACTTCCCTTTTACATGTCGTTGCAAACATGATGCTCAAGTAGTTGTGCCTGAGGATGAATGACCTCTTTAATGTCCTTGGCAGCACACAGTCACTGCACCAACAAAACCGTGAGCAGTTTGATTTTTTATTGTAAGGAAACACCTTTATCTACTTTATATTAGTTTTACTGTAAGTGATCCAAATAAAATACTGGTATCCTCCATTAACGTTAGGTGAATTAATTCTAAAGATCAGCAGACGCTGGAAATAACAGATGCTTCCATCACTTAAATAGTCATGCCAAATATATTAACTACATTGTGCACATTTAATACATAACGCATCAACACTGGCCTATAATACTGCAGAATATGGTACAATGTATTTTCATCAAGAGAACATACATGTAAAGAAACCCTGCAAAACCAATAACTCAGGTATGATCAGGTGCCAGGCAAAATCTTAAAATGAATGTGAATTTTCAAAATGAGTTACTTAAATTCCCAATGAATAACATGAACAGTGTAGCTCCTTTGTTAGTGCATGGGGTTCAACAGTAAACGTTTTAGGGGTTTATTAAAAGAAAACCATGAAGAAAATGTAGCTTCTGCATGGTTCTAGTATCCCTGCAATTTTCCAAAGGCTGAATAAAGGAGAAATTAGAGAATTCATTTTAACGGAGGGTATTTATTAATTAGGCTGTTATATTATCATATATTATGGTCTTAAATTAATATCTGGGGAAAAAATAATAAAAAAAAATCAAATAAAGCCTGATTTGAAAGCTTGTAAAAAGCAAGAGCTGTAAGCACAGTTAAGGTGTGGGAAACGAGGTGTTAAAATGTCCAGCTGCATGAATCCTACCAAACTAAGTAACTGAAAATAGATGTCAGCAAAGCTACAGTATATTCATACATGCAGTGCATAATTTACGGACTCTCCTTGGACATACTCCTTAGTTTTGTTTCTTACATTTTCCACAGTTAATATGATAGGCAATGCTGACTGCCAAATATACATTGAATCCTGCGATGTATTCTCACCATTCTATGCACTGATTCACTAGAAGCCAGCATGCTCATTTTTTTTTTTTATTGAAGTGATTGGAATTTGGGAAATAAATCATTAAAAAGGTATTACCAAATGACTTCATTTGAAAAAGCAGAACCATTATGGTGCATTTTTTAGTTTGTTTCCTAAAATGCGCCAAATCATGTCAATAATGCATTTATTTTTAGTTGCATTTACATGAGATGCCACTTCAATGCTTGCAAACACATAGATCATTTAAATGTTGTGTCAGTTTACAATGATCCTCTGTGTATTCTTAAGAACAGCTATCTTCACTTTGAAAGCATCAAGGCTGCTGTGAATAAATTTACTGTAAATAGAAACACCCAAGCACACACAAAACAAACACATGACCAATTCATGTGTACTCAGCCTTAAATATACTTGGTCACTAACAAAGGCTGCTATTTAGGCAGATGAGCACATCATCATTTAATATATGAGGGGGTACTCAAAAGAAACAGGAAACATGTTCTAGAGGGTGGGGTGCTTGTAGTACGGGCTTATGCCGCTAGGTGAATGTTTGCGGCGCCAGAATCTCCACTGACACTGCGGATGAAGGTAGAGTTTAAAGGCAGTGATTTTTTTTTATTCACTCTTTAGCCCATTTTTAGTGAAATCAAATATGAAAACAATGCTCATTTGTTTATATGATGTGAGAGGGCTTGTGCACGCAGAATTTGTTCCCAGTGTCAAACTGTCAATGAAAGTTTTTATTTGGAATTTTTTAAAAGGTTGCGTCACGATTTAAGGAAAAAACATCCAGATTTGTAGTTAACAGGTGACTGGTTCTTCCATCATGACAACGCACCTGCCCACACAGCGCTGAGTGTTAAGCAATTTTTAACCAAAAACAACATGGCACCTTTGCCTCACCCACCATATTCATCCGATCTCTTCAGACCTTAAAGGTAAACGCTTGCTGATATTAAATAGATGAAACAAAAAAAGGGCAAAAGTACTCCCCCCTAACAAAATGGTCTGCTATGAGCAATTACAAAATACAACAATCCCTCTAAATATTATCTACAAGGTGGCTCAATGTTTATGCATATTTGTTGGTTGGTAAGATGTACTTACTTAACAATTCTTTAGGACTCACCACAGGCTGACTCTTATATATTTATAATCAAAGAATACTGTGTTGTCTTCGATATTGTAATACTGTACGGTTCACTCTTATCTCGATGCATCGAATGTACCTGATGCATTACACTTCCCCCCCCCCCCCCCCCCTTTTTGTTCTGTACCATCCTATGGCTGTATAATCAATGACAAATACTAATAAAATTAAAATTTGAAACAAATGGCAAAAGTACTAAAAGGCATCAACAAAGAGAAGTTTAAAAAATGTTTAGCAATGGATAAAAAAGTTTAGACAAATTTATTGATTCACGTGGAGAGTACTTTGAGGGTGACTGTTTCAAAATGTATAAATAAATAATTAATTCCCGTTTCTTTTTGATACCCACTCGTATATTATATACAGATGAGCCCTCATACACTGTGGCAGCAGTTACGACAAACAGCCACTCTCGGTGTGTCAGGCCATGTGCGACTTCGTTGCGCCAAACATTTTAGTTGCTCAAAATGTGCATCTTATTTGCAGAAATAAAACAGCTAGAAATGACAAAACTATAGTACTTAAGAGACTTTACTGATTAATTTAATGAGCGACACTTGTACATCTCTGCGTGAATCAGTGTTTAATCTGTATAAGAAGCACTATGACGCAACGGTCACGGCTTTTTCTCCCGCCAAGTCCCGTTGTGCTTCATCTGTTTTTTTAAACGTTTAACACTAAGTCCTGTGTATTTAAAATTGCAGCCCAGCACCTTGTACAGACTTGTACAGACTGTTTTGCTGCATCTGCGATATAAATCAGATTCAAAATTTAAAGAAAAAGTTGCTATGCTACAATGCTCTGTGAGCTCAGTTACGTTGTGTAGCGTATTGAGGCTTGGTGTATGAGGACACATCTTTATGTGTTATGTGCTTATATTTACATCACATGGAGCAGGCTATTTATTTAATGAAGTAGCTGCTTTGTTAGGTATACATGACTAGGATGCACAGGAAGACTAATTACCTAATGTATTTATTTATTTATAGTTTCTTATATAGCGCAGCATATTCCATTGCACTTTACAATTGGAATTTGTATTTGTAGAGGAACTGCCTTGTATACAGTGTCGGACTGGGGCATGTAGGGCCCACCGGGGGAATGCAGTGGTAGGGGCCCATGTTTAGGGGTGTGGCCAGTCTGCTGAGGGTGTGTGGCCTGCCACCTCATTGGTTTGACTAACCATTAGAGAGTGCAATGTCTGAGCCCCATCATAAATATACACAGTAAATTCAGCTGCTGCATGCATGATAATGTACCAGATTAATAACAGCAATGCACTGTAGAAAATACACCATAGTCCAGTAAAAGGTAACATATGTATAATGTATAATTCAAGTGCACAGTCTAGAACCTGATCCTTAGAGCAGGAGGTGGGCCCCCAGGCAGTGGGGCCTACCGGTGGTTTGCCCTGTACCCCTGTGGGCCAGTCCAAGCCTGCTTGTATATGTTTTAAAATCCCTTCCAGACCCTAAAAAACACATTAATTTAAAGAAAATATATAAATGTTACTACTGGAGATGAGCGGGTTCGGTTCTCCTAGAACCAAACCCACCCGAACATTGAGATCCGAGCCCAGCTCCTGTTTTCCCGCCAGCCTCGGATCCGAAATAGAGGAAAAACGTCATCATCCCGCTGCCTGATTCTTGTAGGGATTTGGATTCCATAGAAATCCCTATGGGAGGGCTGTCTAGACTTAAGGAATGGGCTGCTGTCAGTAGCGGATCTTGCCACGGGCAAGCAGGACTTTTGCCCGGGGCGCCGCCTTCCGGAGGGCGCTGGCGCCATCCGGAGGGCGCCGCACTGTGGCAAGATCCGCCACTGCTGCCCGCTGTGTCCCCTGTCCGCCTCCGCTGCCGTCCCTGTCCGCCTCCTGTGAAGGGAACTAGACGCTATGCGTCTAGTTTCCCTTCGTGGAGAGTAACTGCTGCTGCCCGCTGTGTCCCCCGTCCGCCTCCGCTGCCGTCCCTGTCCGCCTCCTGTGAAGGGAACTAGACGCATAGCGTCTAGTTTCCTTTCGTGGAGAGGACCTTTTGCTGTGTGGTGCGCGATGACGTCATCGCGCACCGCTCAGCATTCAAGCGGCGCTAGCAATGTACAGGGGGCGTGACTGACCACGCCCCCTGTATTAGGCCACACCCCTTCCTGCCCGGGGCACAGAGCGCCCTTGAACCGGCCCTGGCTGCTGTGGTACTCTGGTGTACACAAGGGGCTGCTGCAGGGGTGCTCTGTCCAAAAAAATGGGTGCTTTGGGTGTCCATAAACTGGGGCTGTACAGTGTACATGTGCTGCCTGTCAGTGCTGTGCTGTGTGCTATTCTTTAAGGGGCTGTCTGAAGGAAGTGGCTGCTATGGTACTCTGGTGTACACAAGGGGTTGCTTCAGGGGTGATCTGTCCATAATCTGGGGCTGTATGACTGAAAGGGGCTTCTCTGTCTGCCCATCAAGGGCTGTATCCTCTAGGGGTGCAGTGTGTGATATAAAAACAATACATATTTCTGACTCATTTGTGCGACACTGTAACCGCAGAGTGTGATATAAAAAATAATATATATATTTTGATTTAAATTAATATTTTGTGCTGTGTCATCCCAGTATACATCCAGGGACTGCAGCTGCTCCATCCATCTAGCAGTATTCTGTCAGTCCACCCAAAATAATAGACATTCTTTATTAATATTTTGTGCTGTATCCTCCCAGTATACATCCAGGCGGTTCCGGTATGAATGGTCGACAGTCATTAGGTCGACTACTATTGGTCGACATGGACAAATGGTCGACACATGAAAATGGTCGACACGCGGAAGGTCAACACATGAAAAGGTCGACATGAGTTTTTTTAACTTTTTGGGTGTCGTTTTCTGCTTAAGGTGACGGGGAACCCCAATTAGTGCACCGCGCCCCTCGCTGATACCGCTGCGCTCGGCACAGAAAAAAAAGTGAAAAACTCATGTCAACCTTTTCATGTGTCGACCATGTGTCTATGTACCAATAGTGGTCGACCATTACATGGTCGACCATCCAAACGGATACCCATCCAGGTGTGCTCCGTCCATAGCTCATATTCTTATGTTATACTTATTGTCCTATTTTCATAATTCTTCTTATCACAACATTGTGATTCCTTAATATTAATAATAATAATAAATTAACTACATTTAAATTAAATTAATATAATTAAACTCTCGACATTTGAATAGCGAACCTTCTGCATTTCGAAGATTTCCTTCAGCAACAGATGAACTTGATCGAAAATAAATTAAAATCATGATTACAGAATCTAAAATAGTCTCTTTTTTATTCTTCTTTGCCTAATTCATCTTGTTGTGAACTGAAATCTTGAGCCTTGCCTAATGCATCGTGTTTTAAATACATCCTTTTTTAAAATATTTTGCGCTGTCCCCGTCTTCCCAGTATATACACCCAAGGGATGCTGCTGCTTCATCCATCTAGGGGTGCTCTGTCCATCCATCCGGGGGGCTTTGACCCAGTATTAAAAAAATAAATATATTTTGTGCTGTACCCCAGTATGCTATACATACAGGGGCTACTGCTTCACCTTCCAATGACAAGGGCTGTTCTGTGTTCTGTCCATCCGTCCATCTAGGCTCTGCCGCAGTATTTAAAAGAATTAAAAGTATTTTTTATTAATACTATAAAAAATATATTGTATTTTGTGATGTACCAGTGTTCGCAAATACGCGTTATAGCGCGTATTTTACCCAGATCTGAAGGCGGAGACTCACTTTTCAAAAATGTGAGGGTCCCCGGGGACGCGCTCCGCTGCAGCCAACTACTTGTAAATTGACGGCAACGGAGCTTCCTGCCCGTACAGAGCGGAGGTGGAGCCTTACCACTGGCAGTCTGGCTGTGCCCCCTCCCTCTCCTGGTCACGTGCAGCGGCTTCACACGGGGGCCGGGCAGAGAGAGAAGACGGCTCTGCGGCTGCTGTACGCTGTGCTGCGGGCGGGCGGTGACTCGCCAAGACCGTGAACTGCAGCTCCCTCCCAACCCGATATCTGCCTCCCTCTCGGCTGCCTCCAGTGTGCTCTCCCGTGATCTGTGTGAAGGAGAGCAGCGGTGACCGGCCAGGAACCTCACCTCCAGCCCCTGCCGTGCTCTGCTACCATACTGCTGCCCTGAGAAGAGCGGGCTGCGCCATTACCATCAGGTGTCCCCAGCATCCCTACGGACGCCCAGCTAGCGGGCCTGTGACAGGGGAGCTAGTTCCCGAGGTGCCCCCCTCAAACTTCTTCTCACTTCTTTTACCTGACGGAAACAGCGGTGACAGCACAGGGCCCTGGTGGTGCGGAAGGTACGTGCTCTACCTAACGCAGTGTGTATAACGGCATGCTCTACCTGGCGCAATGTGTATAACGGCGTGCTCTACCTAGTGCAA
Organism: Pseudophryne corroboree; assembly: GCF_028390025.1. Taxonomy (NCBI): domain Eukaryota; kingdom Metazoa; phylum Chordata; class Amphibia; order Anura; family Myobatrachidae; genus Pseudophryne; species Pseudophryne corroboree. The sequence continues at coordinate 618,443,391 of NC_086447.1, forward strand.
TGTGTATAACATCGTGCTCTACCTGGCGCAGTGTGTATAACGGCGTGCTCTACCTGGCGCAATGTGTATAACGGCGTGCTCTACCTGGTGCAATGTGTATAACGGCGTGCTCTACCTGGCGCAGTGTGTATAATGGCGTGCTCTACCTGGCGCAATGTGTATAACGGCGTGCTCTACTTGGCGCAATGTGTATAACGGCGTGCTCTACCTGGCGCAATGTGTATAACGTCGTGCTCTACCTGGCTCAGTGTTTATAATGGTGTGCTCTACCTGGTGCAATGTGTATAACGGCGTGCTCTACCTGGCACAATGTGTATAACGGCGTGCTCTACCTGGCGCAGTGTGTATAACGGCATGCTCTACCTGGTGCAATGTGTATAACGACGTGCTCTACCTGGCGCAATGTGTATAACGGCGTGCTCTACCTGGCGCAATGTGTATAACGGCGTGCTCTACCTGGCGCAGTGTGTATAATGGCGTGCTCTACCTGGCGCAGTGTGTATAACGTGCTCTACCTGGCGCAGTGTGTATAACGGCGTGCTCTACCTGGCGCAGTGTGTATAACGTGCTCTACCTGGCGCAATGTGTATAACGTGCTCTACCTGGCGCAGTGTGTATAACGTGCTCTACCTGGCGCAGTGTGTATAACGTGCTCTACCTGGCTCAGTGTGTATAACGGCGTGCTATACATGGCGCAATGTGTATAACGGCATGCTCTACCTGGCGCAGTGTGTATAATGGCGTGCTCTACCTGGCTCAGTGTGTATAATGGTGTGCTCTACCTGGTGCAGTGTGTATAACGTGCTCTACCTGGAGCAATGTGTATAACGGCGTGCTCTACCTGGCGCAATGTGTATAACGGCATGCTCTACCTGGCGCAATGTGTGTAACGGCATGCTCTACCTGGCGCAATGTGTATAACGGCGTGCTCTACCTGGCGCAATGTGTATAACGGCGTGCTCTACCTGGCGCAGTGTGTATAATGGCGTGCTCTACCTGGCGCAGTGTGTATAACGTGCTCTACCTGGCGCTGTGTGTGTAACGGTGTGCTCTACCTGGCGCAGTGTGTATAACGTGCTCTACCTGGAGCAATGTGTATAACGTGCTCTACCTGGCGCAGTGTGTATAACGTGCTCTACCTAGCGCAGTGTGTAATGTGCTCTACCTGGCGCAGTGTGTATAACGTGCTCTACCTGGCTCAGTGTGTATAACGGCGTGCTCTACATGGCGCAATGTGTATAACGGCGTGCTCTACCTGGCGCAGTGTGTATAATGGCGTGCTCTACCTGGCTCAGTGTGTATAATGGTGTGCTCTACCTGGTGCAGTGTGTATAACGTGCTCTACCTGGAGCAATGTGTATAACGGCGTGCTCTACCTGGCGCAATGTGTATAACGGCATGCTCTACCTGGCGCAATGTGTATAACGGCATGCTCTACCTGGCGCAATGTGTATAACGGCGTGCTCTACTTGGCGCAATGTGTATAACGGCGTGCTCTACCTGGCGCAGTGTGTATAATGGCGTGCTCTACCTGGCGCAGTGTGTATAACGTGCTCTACCTGGCGCTGTGTGTGTAACGGCGTGCTCTACCTGGCGCAGTGTGTATAACGTGCTCTACCTGGAGCAATGTGTATAACGTGCTCTACCTGGCGCAGTGTGTATAACGTGCTCTACCTAGCGCAGTGTGTAATGTGCTCTACCTGGCGCAGTGTGTATAATGTGCTCTACCTGGCGCAGTGTGTATAACGTGCTCTACCTGGCGCAGTGTGTATAACGTGCTCTACCTGGCGCAGTGTATGTAGGAGGTTCTACCTGGTGCAATGTGTATAAGCGGCACTACAGTGTGGTGTAATGTGAATTGGCACTATTATGTGGTCACGCCCCTTCCCCATGAAGCCATGCCCCTAAATTTTTGCAGCGCGCACCGCCTGTGGTTTCGAATCTGGGAGGTGGAGCTCCAATTCACTTTCTGCCAAAGGGCACCAAAATATCTAGTTAAAGCTCTGGGGCAGAGTGTCCTGCATGCTACACAGCCCAGCAGCACTGTCACCCCATTCCCCCACCTTGCAACACTTCTGTAGTGTCCAAATAAGATTAATATTAATAAAAACCTTAATTCCGATGGGACCCAGAACAGAACCGGTAGGACCCCAATTTTTAAAAGTGAGGGGTCCCTGGGACCCACTTTTTTTTGGGCTCAGCGCGATCACTGATGTACCCCAGTATACTGTACATCCAGGTCCCGGATGCGTTGCAAACTCTTTGAGTACACACTGGAGGGTGGGCAACTTAAGTAAAGTAAAGTCAGTTTTTGCAAGGGCCTTCAAATTTGCTTTTTTTTTTTTCTGCCAGTATTGGAACAGACTGTCTGACATGCCTACATGGAATGCTATGACTAAAATAATCATCAACCATTTTTTGAATGGTGACCATAACATATGCAGTCACAGTAGATACTTGTAGGCAGTCCTTCAGTCTGGATCAGATGTCAAAAGTTTTTGCTAAATGGTCTGCATCACTGCCACTGGGTCTCTTACAAAAATTTGCAGAATGGCAAAATGTCCTGAAATTTTCCTGGCTCACGACAAAAAAAGGTTTGTAATTTGTTTTTTTTTGCGATTAGATGGGCCAAGTAGTACTTAACTGCTTTCAAAATCTTTCTAAGCTAATCCTTTATTTCTGTCTTTTACATGAATTTCAGACATTTTGAAATGGAGAGTGTTTGCTGTTTGAGAGTATAGAGTTTAGTTGCCTCAGCCAGCATGTGTGTGTTTGACCAATTTACTGTACACAACTAATTTTTGTATTTATCAAATATATTTCCTTTCCACTTTATTGCGGACATCCTGGACAAAGGACAAGACCTGCAAGATCCGACGCATGGATGACGTTTTGGTTTTAATTTGGAATCGGAGTCTGGTAGCAAAACCCAAGCCGTCTCTAGACCCTCATCTCTCATAAATTTGCTTCGGAATAAAAAATATTAAATTTACTATAATCAATCCTTCCTTCCACTACATACATTTATTGATTAATGAAAGCTTTCTTGGTTACTTTCTATGGGGTCATATAGTGAGCCATGTTGGAATTTTATGTACCACATGTTCGGGTCACCCACTGCTGTCGCTTAGCTTAGTCATCCAGCTACCGCGGTGCAACCTTCTGGCCTACACTGGATATAAACAATATTGTGAGCTGTGAGGTGGTCAAAACTGACTAGAAATTAGTGGAACTTAATTTTATTGAGATTAATAATACTGTAGGAACCAAAACACCCCAAAATTCTGTTATGTTAGCTGTTTTTATGATTTTTCTAAAAAAAAAAATATACAGATCCAAAACCAAAACTCGCAAGGGTGGTTTTGGCAAAAGCAATTCAGATCCAAAACACGAAGGAGATACAGATCCAAAACCAAAACCCAAAATTTGGCCTGATGCACACCCATAGTTACTACCATAAAACATTAAAAAAAAAAATCACCCATAATGTCTGTCTATGCGAACATATGCATACTTTATGGGAGAATTAATTTAATTTGTCTCCTTTTCCAATTGAGGTTAGAGCAATAATTTGATATCTACTGCTACATTGAGGATTTGGGAACAGCACTGAGGCGCTGGCAGCAAAATGAAGACATTTTTATTTCATTACATGCTAGCTGTGGATATGGCGCTTAAATAAGATAAATCCAAAAGATTCAGTATCAGCCACACATACTCCACTGCAGTAGGAGGCGGAATAAACATTCTATGGCGGGCTGCTTGACCAGTTACTCTCTCTCCTGCTGGCATCTGTAGCGCTGGATAAAAAGGTAAGTGTAAAGGTAAGGATAGGCCTTTATTGTAATGAGAAAGGGTGCCTGGACTTTTAGTTATTGGCATGGTGAGGGTGGCGGTTAATTTAATGGTGGGTGGGAAATATTAAACTCATGCAGCGGGATATAATGCCGGCTGAAATCAGATTATTATTTATTTAAGGGGCAATCACTTTACAAGGCATGGGTTAGCCTTGTAAGTGATTGCCCCTTTAAAAAAAACAACGTCGTCAGAGTTCAACAGCATTCTGCACAGCCAGCGAACTCGGGTGGCATTACATGCCGCCGAAGGGGTCTATCTATTTGATGGTGGGGCTATTTAAAATAATAGCACAATCATGTAAGTGCCTACTAGCTGAGGTGATAGGACTATAAATCTAATGCTGGGTGATTTGATGGCTATTAACAGAACATGAGGCGGAGTTTGGTTAGAAGGAATACTATTTAATAAATGTGTAAAATATTTAATTTAGAGGCTAGTATTAATATTCAATAAATAAGCTTATTAATGTAATGTCTGGTCTGTTTGGGGAGGGGGGGTAGGGGTATGTTAATAGATACAATTGTTATATGTGGAGCTGGTTGGAGGAATATAGTAAATCTAAATAATAATTTAATGTCAGCGCAGGTCGGAAGGAAAAGGCTGATTTATTAAATGTCAATTCACTTAATTTAATGTCAGAGCTGGTGTCAGGGAGTCAAGGATGGAACCAAACTATAATGCTGGCGCTACTAATGTAACATTGGGGTGAGATGAAGGCTTTCATACTTCATATACCTATCCTTTTCTATACAAGACATGAGTAGCAGCAGGTAATGAGAGTTGTAAAATCAGGTAGCATAAAACAGGACAGTATGTCACTATACTAATTCTGGAGGGACAGTTCCTGATTTGGGTGACTCTCCTGCTCGGTCAGTGCTCTGTACCAGCAGCAGGAAGAGTTGGGAAATATGCCCAGCTTCACACTGCTCTACTCATAAAAGGGTTCCTGATTGCACCATACAGTAGTGCAAGCTGCAATACCTAAGTATCTGGAGAACAGTGAGCACTAGCACTGTCTGGTTGTGCGGCTGTACCCACAAGGGCAGAATGAAATCCCCATATAGAAATTCAGCATTTGCCTGAATAATAATTGAACAATTTGTACTTGTTTATTGTCAAACGTCAGGTGTGTGAGAGTAGCTAGGAAATGGGTACTGGCGGAGCAGGTGCTCTAGGCTCAAACTTTGCCAAAGTGGAAGGGAAACTTTGTAATGTACAGTGCCTGTGCAAGTCAAGCCAGAAAGCCATGAAGTGAGGTTTACCCCCTTAGCTGCGGATGACGAGTCCCATTAGTCATCCATATATATACTAAAACTGTGGATCACAAGTGGGACTCGTCATCCAGTTTGAGGGGGTTAGAGAAACCCTAAGACCTAAACTAACTGGATGACCGTGGGGACCACCAGGCAGCCGCGAGTAAGTAGCTCCAGAAAGTGTTGTCGGTGCACATATGCATGCTGACGGCACTGTAACGTAGAAAAAAAAATCAATGAAAAGGTGGGGTGTGGGAATTTACGTTCCTCTATCCCCCCACCTTATAAGATACAAACTACGTGCCAACCATACAAACTGATGCTTGGTAATGCAGGTGCCATGGGGCAGCAACGGTGCCACCCCCAGGGGCCTGTGTGATGCTATCACTTGCACACCCCTAGTTATGGCCCTGGCTTCGTCTACTCTGCTGCTGTGTTGGCCAATGACAGGTTGCTTTAGAGAAAGCATCATGCACTGTATAAATTGTTCTTTACATTTCTGACTACAATACAGTGCACAAGGCACTATAGAGTACTGAAAAAATGGTAGAGACTTTAATGACCACACATCTCTATATTACTAGTCTGTAGTATTGGAATACAGCATTTCCCAGCAAGCTGCAGTGCTTGGGGTTAAAGCAAAGTAGTATGTGCTTATAATCCTTTAATGTACCTTTGAGGTACTGTACGTAGAAAAAGCAGCTTCAGATGTCCCATATAATGTCCTCTCAGCAATCTCTATTTCGGCGACCTTGTGCCCCTGCTTAATATTTAACGGGCACTACACTGCTGAGGCAACTTGCTAGGGAAACCGCTGACAGAGGGATTCAGCCAATAAAAAAAAATGTAAGAAAAGGAAAAAGAAAACAGAGCCTTGAAACTGTTTCCTTTATTTACATTTTTGCTTTGTTAGTAAACTGGTAAGATTTGGCATGAGAAGCAAGACAAATGAAATTAGCATTTGCTACGTTGTCTGGCAGCAGCCGTGCATTTTGATGATGTGCTGCGTCAGCTCTCACTGCTGGTTTCAGAAGAATTAGTCAAAAAAAGAGAAGAAATAAACATCATCCAGTATAGAGACAATCTGATTTTTTTATGATGCGCTAACATCACTTGGCTTTTCAAAACATATCCTCATTGAGGATAATTTCATTATTGAACACAGAATCGTTTTTGTTCTCCATAAACAAACAAGGATAAATGTGCCCTCGCCTACTCTTTAACGCTATATTTAAATTGAGGAAACATAACTCTCTCTTAACTATTTAATAGCTATTTTCATTCTTCTTTTTTATTTGAGTGATCACCATGAAGCAAACTGCCCACACCCCCATACAAATGTCTTACATAGCCATACCTTTCAACATTTAGGGGCCAATGAAAATGGCTGTAGGTTCCGTACCCTGTGCCTATGGGTTAATATTACAAGCATTTTGCTAAATATTTTAATTACATGTGCTCCTGATTCCCAAATCAACTAGGAATGCCAATATGGCAAGCTGAAGATGTTGTGTGTTAAATGTGCATTGTGCATCCTACGTGACATACATGAAAAATATGGGAAAATCATCAATAACCCTAAAAACATGGAAATACGACAACAGGCATGCGTAAACGGTTGATACGGGCCATAAGCAAAGTATTGGAGGCTATGAAATGTCGGCAAATAGTTAATGGAAAAATGATAGAGAGCCAGCGTATTTGAGTAGATAGAAGTGTTTAGAGTACTTTGGGAGTACATTAAAGTTTTGCTATTGTGATTGTAAGGTGTGTTTATATTGTATATAGTAAAAAGTTTAAAATAAAAAAAATGCACCTCACATATGCAAGCCCGAAAATATCCCTGCAATAAAACACCTCATGTCCCACATCAATTAACATATTTCTCTGCTTATTAGAGAAAATCACTGAAAGAATTACCTTTCTCAATTGACCATACAGTATTATGGTGTCTTAGGGGGTCTACTACGTTATGTCGGCTGCCGGGATCCCGACGCCAGGATCTCGACCACCTGCATGCAGACACAGCACAAAAGAGCCCCTTGCGGGGTCCCGACAGCCGGCATATCAAATGCCTCCCGTCCTGGGTGTACTACACACAGTGTGTTCCAACAATTTTGCTTTAAAGTAAACATTTATCTATACATTTCACCCTTTCTTGAGCTGTGAACTAAAAGTTGTGTTAATTCCCATTGAGACCCATGTTAACGTTACGTGGAATTATAATTTTGTGGCAGAAATATTCAGCCAAATCATGGCTAATTTAAATAACCCATAAACACAGAAAACTGGGTTAGTTACCGCACCTATTTTTGCATAAGCTTCAACCCTCAAGCATTAATACTTTTAATACTGTGTGCAGTTTCACTGTTTGATACTGGGGCCTAATTATTAAATTGGTCTCCCACCCCATATGTCGATTCTCTATAGCCGATTTATCAAAAAGAATAAACAATAAACCTTTCAGGTAGCAGTAAGCATATGGGCCACTCAATGAAAATCAATAAAAGTGTCCCATACGCTGTGTATCTTTTCAGTTTTCAACATAGGTTGACAAGTTAAGTTATAGCTCTTTCTCGTAGTTTTTTTTTTGGAGGGGAAAACCAACATCACAGGCTCTTAATTTGGAGTTGAGGGCATTTACAAAACTCTGGTAGACTTGGCTCGTTTTATATTTGACAACTAAATATTATGATTTTGTGTTGGGTATAACAGAGAAATGTATGTTTTTCTACCTACACAATAAGCATAGTTAGGCCTTATCTTGGTATTCCATTTTTTTTTAATAACTTCTTCATGTTTAACAAAAATGTATAAAATTGACACTGCACTGAAAGCCCATAAACTTACCACATTGCAGGGTAACACGTGCCCATTGCAATGACAACATGGGTTTTCAGCATGGATTTGATTAACAAAAATATGAAAATAAATAGGAACAAATAGGGAGGAAAAAAAGTTTTGTTTTTTTTAAATTAACAATGCATTCTTTCCTACAGTATATCGCTCCCCACGAGCATCCTGTAGTGGAAACTATGTCAATGTTGCCATAAATACTGCAGTATAGTCACTGAATTAAAATGTTTTACCACATTTATCACTAAACCTTGAAAACTTGTAATCAAATTTGTGGCTTTGTAAAATAAAACTGAGAAGAAACAGAAATACTTGAAGCAGAAATAAATACATGATAATACAAATGATAATACAAATCTAAATGCATGAAATATCTGATCATGCATGTAAATGTGATTAGTTAATTTTACGTGCAGATTTCTATATATTATACTATTTTTGATGTGACACTTCCATTATAAGACCTCATTCTGAAATCTCTGAAAGTGCACATTACTCAGCATCACATTGGTGGTTGCTGTCAGCTGGAGGTGGAATTGGGTGAAAGCTGGACCTGTCCGCACTCCGGAACGCAAGACCGGTTCCCTGTGGATCTCTGTGTGTCTGTGTAGTTCTCATGTATGTGACGGCTGGGAGACATTAAAGCCTCTTATACATAGGTGTGCGCACAGGGTGTCCACAGGCACACCCTAATGTACATAGCTACTGCCTTCAATGGTGCAAGTATACAGGTACTGCCCACCGCATACTTTATACCCTGTGACCCACCTATACCGCCATCTCCCACCTTGCTAGGGCTGCCGGGAGGCAGGAGCGAGTTGTCAATATTACATCACGCCCACACTCCCTGCCCTGTCTGCCATGAAGTGGCTCCTGTCTTGCCTTACTAGTGTGCGTCGGCTCACTGTCATATCAGTGAGGGCGGCTACCAGTGAACGGAGGGAGGGAGAGGTGGGGAAGGATGCTGAGAGACACAGAACGGGAGGTGAAGGCTGAAGACAGAGTGAAGGGGGAGGGGGTCAGACAGAGGCACAGACTGAAGGGGGAGCAGGCTGAGAGACACAGAGTAAAGGGGGAGCTTGCTGAGATACACAGAGTGAAGGGTGGTAGGCTAAGAGGCACAGAGTGAAGGGGGAATACGGAGAGACAAAGACGAAGGCTGAGAGGCACACAATGAAGGGATGAGACTAAGAGGCACACAGTGATGGGGGCAGGCTGAGAGGCACAGAGTAAAGGGGGTCAGGCTAAAAGACAGTTAAAGGTGGGAGGCTGAGAGGTACAGAGTGAAGGGTGCATGGCTCAGAAACACAGAGTGAAGGGGGGGGCAGGCTGAGAGACCGATTGAAGGGGAGGCAGGCTGAGAGACACAGCGTGAAGGGGAGGCAGGCTGAGAGACACAGCGTGAAGGGTGAGAGGCACAGATTGAAGGGGGTCAGGCTGAAAGGCACAGAGTAAAGGGGGTCAGGCTAAGAGACACAGAGTAAAAGGGGTCAGGCTAAGAGACAGAGAGTGAAGGGGGGGGCAGGCTGAGAGACACAGAGTGAAGGGGGGGCAGGCTGATAGACACAGAGTGAAGGGGGGGCAGGCTGATAGACACAGAGTGAAGGGGGGGCAGGCTGATAGACACAGAGTGAAGGGGGGGCAGGCTGATAGACACAGAGTGAAGGGGGGGCAGGCTGAGAGGCACAGAGTGAAGGGGGGCAGGCTGAGAGGCACAGAGTGAAGGGGGGGCAGGCTGAGAGGCACAGAGTGAAGGGGGGGCAGGCTGAGAGGCACAGAGTGAAGGGGGGGCAGGCTGAGAGGCACAGAGTGAAGGGTGGGAGGCTGAGATACACAAAGGGTATGGTGAGAGATGCAAACAGGAGATGATGGCGTGGCAGAGAGATGCAGGTGGAAAATGAGATGATGCAGAGAGGAGGTGATCGTGTTGCTGAGAGATGCAGGGAGGAGATGATGGTGTTGCTGAAAGATGCAGGTGGGAGACGATGGTGTTGCTGAGAGACGCAGCGGGCAGGAGGTGACACAAGTCTGGTTTATAAATAAATAAATAAACCTCTGTTCCTACACAAACAGGCATCTTCCGGACCATGTGATATCCTACATGAATAGTGAATACCGAATGAAGACGCTGTCTGCCCAGTGACGATACATTTCTTCAGAGGTTCTTCATTGTGAGAAACCATCATTTAGGTAAGGTGCATATGGAATGGAAAGGAATGGCATGGCCATAGGTGGTGCTAGACACGCCAAACAGGCGGTGCTAGACACGTCCGACAGGAGATACTAGACATGCCCAGTAGGTGGTGCTAGACACGCCACTCCGACGGCGCGCCACCTAATAAAATGTGCTGCATACTCTTATGCTCCTACAGACCTGCATCTGCAGCACTCGGGTGGAGGGACTGGAAGCAGCACAGAACCCCAGACCTGACCGACTCCATGCAGTGACCTCTGCTGCTGTGGAGCTCTCTGTGAGCGTCCCCATGTATGTGACAGCTGCCACACAACAAATGGTGCAGGGAGATGCGCAATGAGAGCCACAGAGTGGCAGAGGTCGCAGCAAGGAGCTGGTCCGGTCAGGTGTTCCGGAGTCCAGACTGTTCTGGCTTTCACCCAATCCCACTGGCGGTGGGGACTGATGAACTGTGCATGATGATGACATCACTGAGTGTACCAATGCTCTACCGTGCAGAGGAAAAATATGGCGTATGCGAAAAGTGCCCAGTATCCACCATCCTAGCACCCAGTCTCAGGAGTCCTCTCTTTCACATGATGTAGGCCAATAAAAAATTGTCTGATGATCATGTGTGATCACCAAACAATAACTCCATACACATGAGAAACGTTAAAAGCTCCAGTGAGGTGGTTGTAAATTACAGGTCTCCCCCATCCTGGCTTTATTACACTAGGATCCCAAATTGGATTCCCAATCGCTCCATCTTTAAACTTAGGGACACCTTCCTTTCAAAGAAGAGCGTCAGCTAAATAGTTATTGTTTAATTAAAATAAAACCCACACTACAGAAAGATGTCCAACAATGGGGTAGGAGGGAGGGGCTATAATGCTCAGAGTTCCCCCTTCCTGGCTTAGGAAACTTCCTGGCTTAGTAAAATGGCATACAGCTATAGCAAGGTAACCATCAATGGTTTTACGGGTGAAACCAAATTCGCGCACATGTATACAGGCTGTGTGGTGGACACGGTTTCTGACTCTCCGCAGCTGACTAATGCAGCCACCAGATGAGTACCAGTAGGAGGCGTGCGATAGTTACCAGCCATCAAAATCCCAGCTAGAATGGAAAATGATTTTCATCAAGCCAGAAACATTGATAGTTGCTTAGCAATGTTCTCTGATGTCTGTCCCTAGTAGGGGCTGTTAGAAGTGCTACAGAATCTTGGTAATTACTGCTGTTCTTACTTACATTTAATATTAGATTCATAGCAAGTTTTATATAAGATGGTGTTGAAAATAATAATAGGGCACACAATGTGAGAACTGCACATATATATCACGCCCATATATGGAATAGAGGCAGATACTACAAATTAAACCCTGCACAAAGACAAATTTACACATTGTGAAAAGACAGCATGTGCACAAATACACATCCCCGTCAGTAATGCCCAATACTACACACTGCTTTCATCACTACCCATTAACATACAATTCCTCGTACCAAGATGCACATTTAAAAAACAAAACAAAAAAAACTGTAATAAAAGCTTGTCCCTAAACCATAATACACACCTTCCCAAAAAACATATTAACCTTATTTAATTTACTTCATGTTTCATAAACAGATTTTTGAGTCAAAGTCTATGTGCGAGATTCAAATATTTTTACTGCCGGTGAGGATTGGCAGCCACCAGCACTGATTTTGCCAGCACTGGGTGGTGGTAGCCCCCCCCCCCCCACCACGCCCCCCCCCCCCCAGTGCCTAACCCTACACATGTCAAGTGAGGTCTGGCACTACCATTAGGCAGTTGCCTACAGCACTAGTATTTGCGGGTAGCAAAATGAAGACCACCTTTTTCATTCATGCTGGCCACAGCTGTAGAGCTTAATTCAAATGCCTCTGGCTGTCACGCAGCGGATTACCTACAGTATCCGCCCATCCTGACTTTCATCTAGGCATGGCAACTACCCCAGCTTCACAAGCTTTGCTCAGAAGGAGGCAAAAATACTGTATGTGGTGGTCTGCTGGACAAGAAAGGAATGCACTCTCTCCACACGGACATCTGTAACACCAGAGAGAAGGAGAAGCTGTAATTGAGTATGAAGGGAGGGGATCTATTATAAGGGATATTAATTAATGGCCTGGAGGCATAGCTCTCAAAAACATTTGTGGATTAAACCCATTTTTTGGGGGGAAGGGGGGGGGGGCTACCTGGAAATATTAAGCATCACAAGGCTGTATGTATGTATGTATGTATGTATGTATGTATGTATGTATGTATGAGGGACCGCCACAGAAATCAAGATATTTGATGCGGCCCCCGTTTTCAATTGTAATAACAGCTCCCATAGATGCTTATGGGGCTTCTAAACGATGTATGTTCACTGTATTCCAATCAGTCTCCCAGGGTTTGTTTCTTGTAGTCTTCGATGACCACCTTCTGACTGCTGGAACCATGCACAAATTCAGGTGTCATATGGGAGAGCCGGATTTACTAAGTGCATTGGTTTCATAGACTACAAGGAACAGATCCAGGGAGAGTACAGTACAACAAGTGCACAGTACAACTCTTTTACTAGCAAAGCATATTTGCCTACTTTTGGGAGCTGCTACTAACAAGGGAACTTAAAATGAACAAAGATTACTCAAAATTAACAAAGACGTTTTATTGCCTTCCAATTCTGCATATTGGATAAGCTGCCCTTTTAAGAAGAGCAGATTTACTCTAAGCCAGTGGTTCTCAAACTCGGTCCTCAGGACCCCACACAGTGCATGTTTTGCAGGTAACCCAGCAAGTGCACAGGTGTATTAATTACTCACTGACACATTTTAAAAGGTCCACAGGTGGAGCTAATTATTTCACTTGTGATGCTGTGAGGAGACCTGCAAAACATGTACTGTGTGGGGTCCTGAGGACCGAGTTTGAGAACCTGTGCTCTAAGCCAAGTTATGGCTTTGGCCACCATAGCCATTTATGCTTGTTATTTTTACAGCTAATTGCAAGCTAAGCAGAGGACTGTCTTATGCTATTAAAACCAAAGACCAGGATACATTGCAAATAGACGTGCCCCATACAGAGCAATTTTAATGTCTCTGCCCGAAAGATTGCAAGTAAGAAGCATACAGTAGCTTTTGCTGTAAGGCTTTTACTACAGACAAAGAAATGCAATATGTGTTTTGCATATTCAGTGTTTAAATGGTTACAAGAGGCTTCCAAACAATTTTACTAAACATGTTATCTGCTGTTGGTGGCTGAACACATTTCAGAGATGATTAAGATTTCACACTATGCATAAGTCATTGCCATCAGTTTACTTTGACCTTGGTTTGGTAATACATTTTGAATGACATCTATTTAGAACCACAAGTTAGTGTCTGCCACATGGGGCCTTGTAGCTGACTGTAAACATACTCCATTCCCGGCAAGCGATATCCTCATCTCTGCTGAGAGAGAGAGGTGCAAATGTAATAATCAAATAGACCATATGTTGCATTTAGCAACTTAAATTAGAAAAATATTGTTATTATTTTCTTTAACTGTTTACATAAGTACACATTACTTAACATTTTTTAAAGGAAATAATTATCAAGACAATATTATACGAGTGACACTGTAACTTTCCAAACGACGCACTGCTTTATCTTGAACAGCTATTTTACATTACATAGTGGTTCAAGTGGAAGCAATATTGGTGCGTTCCAGTGGCACCCATGTAATTAAAAGAATCGGTCAATGTGTTTTATAAAAAAAATAAAAAAAGTTAGCAGGGAGTCCAGGTTTGCTGTCTAATACCCCTTTCTCACACACACACACACACACACACACACACACACACACACACACACACACACCAAAAACCAGGGTTTTTCTCTGATGCAAATGAATCGACTCGGGTTTCGGCTTTGTATGAACAGAAAATACCTCGGTCGGAGTCCCGGTGCACGACCCTACAGAGTATCAAGGTTACTCTTAGGACCGACCCAAGTCACCTGTAGTGTGAAAGGAATACCCGGGTCACGATGACCTGGGTTGAACGGTGGATTGGGGTGGAAAACTAGCCAGGGAAATTTATGGAAGCAGCCGTAATGGGGGAGCGGTTTGATGAGGGGGTGGGGTCTGTTGAAGGCAGTGGGATTCCTCCTGATAGGTCCTAATTGCACACAGTTATGTCTGAGACCAGGGGCAGATTGGTAACTAAAAGTGGCCCTGTAAAATTTTGTAGAAGTGCTCCCGACATGGGCAGCACAAAATGTATAACATACAGCTTAACAATGGCCGCTTCACTGGATGGTAGTGTTGCTGTATTGCAGAGATGGAATAATAGAATGAAATGGGGACAAATCAGTGTAAAGAGTGCAGTGGGCTGCCTGTCATATGGGTGGTGGGGCCACATGACAACACATGAAACAGGCCCTGGTCGGCTTACAAGGAATCTTCCTGGTGAGCCCTATGGACAATCCGCCCCTGGTCATGCCTAAAATTATCCAATTGGCAAGCACAGTATTGCTTGGAGTTGCTATAATCTCCAAGCGTCCACTGCCTGATGGAAGACCCGGATCACTGAAAGACCTAGGTCTGGTATGAACAGTGACGATCTGGAAATAACCCTGGTTCAGCTGCTTGTCTGAAGGGAAGTGAGTATTGAAACCTCGGCTTCAACCTGTGTTCAGTGACCCGGGTTTCTGAGCGGACTTAAAACTGGGGTTCATGTGTGAAAGGGGTATGAATGAAGACAGAACACAATTATCTCAGCATTCCTGCTTACTTAACATCAGTGCAACAACAGGGGAAAAAATCTACTCATGTAAAATATAACAGTCCTTTGCAATAAGTGTTTATTCAAATAAACTACCAACAAATAAGAAAAAAATCCATGGGCTCAAAAAATAAGAATTTACTTACCGATAATTCTATTTCTCGTAGTCCGTAGTGGATGCTGGGAACTCCGTAAGGACCATGGGGAATAGCGGCTCCGCAGGAGTCTGGGCACATCTAAAGAAAGCTTTAGGACTACCTGGTGTGCACTGGCTCCTCCCCCTATGACCCTCCTCCAAGCCTCAGTTAGGATACTGTGCCCGGACGAGCGTACACAATAAGGAAGGATTTTGAATCCCGGGTAAGACTCATACCAGCCACACCAATCACACTGTACAACTTGTGATCTGAACCTAGTTAACAGCATGATAATAGAGGAGCCTCTAGAAAAGATGGCTCACTACAGCAATAACCCGAATTTTTTTGGTAACAATAATTATGTACCAGTATTGCAGACAATCCGCACTTGGGATGGGCGCCCAGCATCCACTACGGACTACGAGAAATAGAATTATCGGTAAGTAAATTCTTATTTTCTCTGACGTCCTAGTGGATGCTGGGAACTCCGTAAGGACCATGGGGATTATACCAAAGCTCCCAAACGGGCGGGAGAGTGCGGATGACTCTGCAGCACCAAATGAGAGAACTCCCGGTCCTCCTCAGCCAGGGTATCAAATTTGTAGAATTTTACAAACGTATTTGCTCCTGACCAAGTAGCTGCTCGGCAAAGTTGTAAAGCCGAGACCCCTCTGGCAGCTGCCCAAGATGAGCCCACCTTCCTTGTGGAGTGGGCATTTACAGATTTTTTGGCTGTGGCAGGCCTGCCACAGAATGTGCAAGCTGAATTGTACTACAATCCAACGAGCAATAGACTGCTTAGAAGCAGGAGCACCCAGCTTGTTGGGTGCATACAGGATAAACAGCGAGTCAGATTTCCTGACTCCAGCTGTCCTGGAAACATATATTTTCCGGGTCCTGACAACGTCTAGCAACTTGGAGTCCTCCAAGTCCCTAGTAGCCGCAGGCACCACAATAGGTTTGGTTCAGGTGAACGCTGAAACCACCTTAGGGAGAAACTGAGGACGAGTCCTCAATTCCGCCCTGTCCGAATGGAAAATCAGATAAGGGCTTTTTCAGGATAAAGCCGCCAATTCTGACACGCGCCTGGCCCATGCCAGAGCCAACAGCATGACCACTTTTCCTGTGAGATATTTTAACTCCACAGATTTAAGTGGGTCAAACCAATGTGACTTTTGGAACCCAAAAACTACCTTGAGATCCCAAAGTGCCACTGAAGGCACAAAAGGAGGCTGTATACGCAGTACCCCTTTAACAAACATCTGAACTTCAGGGACTGAAGCTAGTTCTTTTTGGAAGAAAATTGACAGAGCCGAAATTTGAACCTTAATGGACCCCAATTTCAGGCCCATAGATACTCCTGTTTGCAGGAAATGTAGGAATCGATCCAGTTGAATTTCCTCCGTCGGGCCTTACTGGCCTCGCACCACGCAACATATTTTCGCCAAATGCGGTGATAATGTTTTGCGGTTACATCCTTCCTGGCTTTGATCAGGATAGGGATGACTTCATCCGGAATGCCTTTTTCCTTCAGGATCCGGCGTTCAACCGCCATGCCGTCAACGCAGCCGCGGTAAGTCTTGGAACAGACAAGGTCCTTGCTGGAGCAGGTCCCTACTTAGAGGTAGAGGCCACGGATCCTCCGTGAGCATCTCTTGAAGTTCCGGTTACCAAGTCCTTCTTGGCCAATCCGGAGCCACGAATATAGTGCTTACTCCTCTCCATCTTATCAATCTCAGTACCTTGGGTATGAGAGGCAGAGGAGGGAACCCATACACTGATTGGTACACCCACGGTGTTACCAGAGCATCTACAGCTATTGCCTGAGGGTCCCTTGACCTGGCGCAATACCTGTCGAGTTTTTCCCAACGGTTTATAATCATGTGGAATACTTCTGGGTGAAGTCCCCACTCTCCCAGGTGGAGGTCGTGCTGAGGAAATCTGCTTCCCAGTTGTCCACTCCCGGAATGAAAACTGCTGACAGTGCTATCACATGGTTTTTCGCCCAGCGAAGAATCCTTGCAGCTTCTGCCATTGCCCTCCTGCTTCTTGTGGCACCCTGTCTGTTTACGTGGGTAACTGCCGTAATGTTGTCCGACTGGATCAACACCGGCTGACCTTGAAGCAGAGGTCTTGCTAAGCTTAGAGCATTGTAAATGGCCCTTAGCTTCAGGATATTTATGTGAAGTGATGTCTCCAGGCTTGACCATAAGCCCTGGATATTCCTTCCCTGTGTGACTGCTCCCCAGCCTCGCAGGCTGGCATCCGTGGTCACCAGGACCCAGTCCTGAATGCCGAATCTGCGGCCCTCTAGAAGATGAGCACTCTGCAACCACCACAGGAGGGATACCCTTGTCCTTGGTGACAGGGTTATCCGCTGATGCATCTAAAGATGCGACCCGGACCATTTGTCCAGTAGGTTCCACTGGAAAGTCTTGCGTGGAATCTGCCGAATGGGATTGCTTCGTAGGAAGCCACCATTTTTACCCAGAACCCTTGTGCATTGATGCACTGAGACTTGGTTCGGTTTTAGGAGGTTCCTGACTAGCTCGGATAACTCCCTGGCTTTCTCCTCCGGGAGAAACACCTTCATTCTGGACTGTGTCCAGGATCATCCCTAGGAACAGAAGACAAGTCGTCGGAACCAGCTGCGATTTTGGAATATTGAGAATCCAATCGTGCTGCCGCAACACTACCTGAGATAGTGCTACACCGATCTCCAACTGTTCCCTGGATCTTACCCTTATCAGGGAATCGTCCAAGTAAAGGATAACTAAAATTCCCTTCCTTCGAAGGAATATCATCATTTCGGTCATTACTTCAGTAAAGACCCGGGGTGCCGTGGACCATCCCTACGGCAGCGTCTGAACTGATAGTGACAGTTCTGTATCATAACCTGAGATACCCTTGGTGAGAAGGGTAAATTTTGACATGAAGGTAAGCATCCTTGATGTCCCGAGACATCATGTATCCAGGTTCGCAATCACTGCTCTGAGTGACTCAATCTTGAATTTGAACCTCTGTATGTAAGTGTTCAAAGATTTTAGATTTTAAAATCGGTCTCACCGAGCCGTCTGGCTTCGGTACCACAATAGTGTGGAATAATACCCCGTTCCCTGTTGCAGGAGGGGTATTTAATTATCACCTGCTGGGAATACAGCTTGTGAATGGCTTCCAAAACTGCCTCCCTGTCAGCGGGAGACGTCGGTAAAACAGACTTTTGGAAACGGCGAGGGGAATACGTCTCGAATTCCAATTTGTACCCCTGAAATATTACCTGAAGGATCCAGGGGTCTACTTGCGAGTGAGCCCACTGCGCACTGAAATTCATTGAGAACGGGCCCCCACCGTGCCTGAGCTTGTAAAGCCCTAGCGTCATACTGAGGGCTTGGCAGAGGCGGAAAAGGGTTTCTGTTCCTGGGAACTGGCTGATCACTGCAGCCATTTTCCTCTCCCTCTGTCACGAGCAGAAAAGAGGAACCCTTTTGTCCGCTTGCCAAACAGGACTGCGCCTGATAATACGGCGTCTTATTTTGAGAGGCGACCTGGGGTACAAACGTGGATATCCCAGCTGTTGCCGTGGCCACCATGTCTGAAAGACCGACCCCAAATGTCCCCTTTTTTAAGGCAATACTTCCAAATGCCGTTTGGAATCCGTATCACCTGACCACTTTACTGGTAGAATTGGACAACGCACTTATACTTGATGCCAGTCGGCAAATATTCCGCTGTGCATCATGCATATATAGAAATGCATCTTTTTAATTGCTCTATAGGCAATAATATACTGTCCTTATCTAGGATATCAATATTTCCAGTCAGGGAATCCGACCACGCCAACCCAGCACTGCACATCCAGGCTGAGGCGATTGCTGGTCGCAGTATAACACCAGTATGTGTGTAAATACATTTTAGGATACCCTCCTGCTTTCTATCAGCAGGATCCTTAAGGGCGGCCATCTCAGGAGAGGGTAGAGCCCTTGTTCTTACAAGCGTGTGAGCGCCTTATCCCCCCTAGGGGGTGTTTCCCAACGCACCCTAACCTCTGGCGGGAAAAAGGTATACTGCCAATAACTTTTTAGAAATTATCAATTGTTATCGGGGGGAAACCCACGCATCATCACACACCTCATTTTATTTCTCAGATTCAGGAAAACTACAAGTAGTTTTTCCTCACCAACATAATACCCCTTTTTGGTGGTACTCATATTATCAGAAATGTCATGTAACGTGTGGCCCTAATGGAAAACACGGTTTGTCTCTTCACCGTCGACACAGGAGTCAGTATCCGTGTCGGCGTCTGTATTTGCCATCTGAGGTAACGGGCGCTTTAAAGCCCCTGACGGCCCATGAGACGTCTGGACATGCACAAGCTGAGTAGCCGGCTGTCTCATGTCAACCACTGTCTTTTATACAGAGCTGACACTGTCACGTAATTTTTAACAGTACATCCACTCAGGTGTCGACCCCCTAGGGGGTGACATCACTATTACAGACACTCTGCTCCGTCTCCACATCATTTTTCTCCTCATACATGTCGACACAAACGTACCGACACACAGCACACACACAGGGAATGCTCTGATAGAGGACAGGACCCCACTAGCCCTTTGGGGAGACAGAGGGAGAGTTTGCCAGCACACACCAGAGCGCTATATATATACAGGGATAACCTTATATAAGTGTTTTCCCCTTTATAGCTGCTGTATTATTTATACTGCGCCTAATTAGTGCCCCCCTCTCTTTTTTAACCCCTTTCTGTAGTGTAGTGACTGCAGGGGAGAGCCAGGGAGCTTCCCTCCAACGGAGCTGTGAGGGAAAATGGCGCCAGTGTGCTGAGGAGATAGGCTCCGCCCCCTTCTCGGCGGCCTTATCATCCGTTTTTCTGTATGTTCTGGCAGGGGTTAAATGCATCCATATAGCCCAGGAGCTATATGTGATGCATTTATTTTAGCCATATAAGGTTTTTATCGATTTATTGCGTCTCAGGGCGCTGCCCCCCAGCGCCCTGCACCCTCAGTGACCGGAGTGTGAAGTGTGCTGAGAGCAATGGCGCACAGCTGCGGTGCTGTGCGCTACCTTATCTGAAGACAGGACCGTCTTCTGCCGCCGATTTTCCGGACCTCTTCGCTCTTCTGGCTCTGTAAGGGGGCCGGCGGCGCGACTCCGGGACCCATCCAGGCAGGACCTGTGATCGTCCCTCTGGAGCTAATGTCCAGTAGCCAAGAAGCCCAATCCACTCTGCACGCAGGTGAGTTCGCTTCCTCTCCCCTTAGTCCCTCGATGCAGTGAGCCTGTTGCCAGCAGGTCTCACTGAAAATAATAAACCTAACTAAAACTTTCACAAAGAGCTCAGGAGAGCCCCTAGTGTGCACCCTTCTCGTTCGGGCACAGAGATCTAACTGAGGCTTGGAGGAGGGTCATAGGGGGAGGAGCCAGTGCACACCAGGTAGTCCTAAAGCTTTCTTTAGATGTGCCCAGACTCCTGCGGAGCCGCTATTCCCCATGGTCCTTACGGAGTTCCCAGCATCCACTAGGACGTCAGAGAAAATCCTAAAATGATCTTGGGCAGAATAAACTGCAGATTCCACTTTAATGTTATATGGACATAATAACGGTCTGTTAATAGTTACAATCAGACATATAATGGTCAGATATAACCCACAAGCATTAATTGTGGAACCAATCGGTGATTGCACCATTATATATAGAAGAGTTATGTACAAAGTTGATTAACCCTTAATATACCAAGCCTATCTTGTCAACGTACTTTACCAAGCTGGGGTCTTCAGAGGACCCCACGGTTTTTTGTCTAAATTCTCAACTGTTTGATGCGGTAAATTACTAAAATTATGTTTTTTGGGTTTCTGAAGGGATACGTCCTGGTAAGGGTACGACAGCATAAACTATTTTGTTTATTTATTACAAGAGTAGTTAGCCAATAAAAGCCATATATTCTTCTTCATTACAGTGTGTATATTTTTACATCCGACTGGATACTGTATATTCTTGTAAAAAGGTTGTATCATTTTACTACGGTAATACATCACTATTCATGTGATGCCATCGCTACAGTCCTTAGCATGTCACAGTGTTGGTTGTTTTCCAGTGTTTTTCACATATAAAACGTTCTGCATTTGTAACGTAGTATAGTGTTTATTATTTACGTTTTTTTGAAAGAACATTTTATTAGCCTAATTACACAGTATTTATCGTAATCCGATGCGGCGGGACACACAGAAAAATCAGGAGTAAAATAGTTGTTATAGAAACGGCAGGTATACTAAGGGTTAAACTGTCCTCAATAATGACAGAAAAAAGTGGAGAAAAAAATCCTATAGAACAATAAAATCAGACGTACAGTATCCTAGCAAGGGCTGCAGTATAGGATGGTACACAGTCCTCTTCAGCGTCCATTCCTTTTCCCAGATCACCAAATTCTTATCATTTAGAACTGTCAGGGACTTGGACACTATATTTCAGATATTGAAACCAACACCACTTCTACCATTCCCTACTTCTAGCGTCTAATGTGACACATCCTTAGTGATACAACATGCCAATTAGAGGCTTCTTGAAAACTCTAGCCCTCTTGTAGTTGTTTTTCAGTCATAAATATGTGTTAAGACAACCTACAGTGTACCACATAGAGTATATCATGAGCATTCTCAGCAAACCACAATATTGTTGTGCAAATGGTGGTCTCCCTGCGTGGGTTACTTCAATGCTAGGCTTGACTGTGACACTTCTTCCACAAGTGACTTCACACCAAGGGTGAAATGTAATAGTCTGCACAACCTGCTTCTCGCAGGCTCTTACATTTCACCCCAACTCTTCTCTCTTAAATTATATATGCTGGGTTGTTCTCTCATCATTTTACCTCATTCTCTAACATTTGAAAATTAAATATACTAAGTTGTCAATGTACAGAAATTATCTGCAGCTACATTCTTTGTATTCTGACACACAATGTAACATTACGCGTGTCTGACATTTAACCTCTAAAAAGATTTAAGAAACTGATGAAAGCTATAAGAAAAATGTTTATTAAGTGTGCATGCTTCTACTTGCAATTATCTGTGAACCTTATACAAGAGATAGTGTAACAGGCAGTGTTTCAAGTATATAGACCAGAGATTCCAAAGCACGGTCCTAAAGACACCCCAAAAGCCCAGGTTTTAAGGTTATCCATTCTTAGGCACAGGTGACTTAATTAATACCTCAGTCAGTTTGACTGTACCATTGGTGCACAAGCAGGGATATCCCTAAAATCTGCACTGTTGGGGTTCCTTGAGGGCTGCGTTTGGGAACCGCTGACATACAGTAGACACAAAACTCTACTCTGGTCATACATAACACAGACTTTTCCATCAATACTCACCAGGAATACTAGCAGGTGATATAGGACCTGATCTTGACTGGTTACTCCCGACAGGTGAGCCCACAGGGGATGGGGATGGCCCACCACCCTGGATGCTCGGTAGATGTGGCGATGCATGTGGTGAGAAGGGTGACTGTGCTGGATTGCTCTGCTCCCCCTGGCTGCTTGTAGAACCTGAGGCACTCACAGCAGAGCTTAATGTTGCTTCAGTTCCAGTTGGCAAGTCATCAATTGAACCAGATAAGTCCTGCAAGACAGAAAAGAGAGGTTGTTAGATGAGCCAGATAAAAATACACTGTAAAGCACAACTTTAGGAAAAATAATTGAATGAAGATAAAATAAAATAAACAGCATAAAAAAATTAACTAATAATAAATAAATAATTAAATATTAATAACAAAACATACGTATGTTTATCTAAATTAGACACAAAAACATATATGTACATTACATTAACCATTCCACTGTGGACAGTGAATGCACACATTTTATGACTGTATAAGTTGGGTCCCAGCCCAGTATGCATGCTATTATTTAAGAATACCAAGACATTTGTATAATATAAATACTAAATACATTTTCACAAATGTAACCGAAATGTAAAAACCTGCATTTATTTAAAACATTGAAAAGAGTGTCAGTATCATTCTAATTCAGCAGAACACATTTCTAGGATATTAGATTTGCACGGGTGTAGTATGAGTAGCCGACGGATGCCGGGATCCTGACCACCGACTTGCCGACAGCGGGGCGAGCGCAAATGAGTCCCTTGCGGGCTCGGTGGGGTGCGCTATCTATTCTCCCTCCAGGGGGGTCGTGGACCCCCAAGAGGGAGAAAAGGTGTCAGTATGCCGGTTGTCGGCATTCCGGCGCCAGTATACTGTGCGCCGGGATCCCAACAACCGGTATACTGAATATCACATGATTTGCACGGTAGTCCTTTGAGTCAATGGTGTTTCCACTGATTGTCTGGGTCAGTTTGAAACGGAATTCACACCTACAGATTGTCGTTCTGACCTTCTCGAAGCTCCCTAGTGAAGGGTAGGCCCTACAAAGACATCTTTATTGAAATAAGGAAAAGCACTAAGAAGAGTATCAAGCTTAGATTGAAAAGTAGTGATGCCATTATCTCAAATACATTTTGTGCTTTTGCTTTTTCTGATAGGTAGTGTGCCTTTAAATAAGAAAAAAAAAAGAGGGATCTATAGCCAAATGTTATTTCGGGTTACTGTTTTCCTGGTTTGTTAACCTCACTGGGCGAGATGCAATGCAAGCCTAAAAATGTGTCCAAACCTCAGAAAATGCCATTTCCTATGGGATTCTATCGCACTACCCTGCTGAGAGGGATCCAACCAGATCCCTCCCAGCACCCCACGCTGCACGCACAGATAGGACCCCAGGTCCTATCATCGCAATGAACAGCTCTTCCCGCAAGAGCTGTCCTTTGTATTTTTCTTTATGCATATGGTGTTAATAAATGCTGATATGCATGTGGAGAGCGGCGGGATAAATGCAATGCTTGCTGTATGCCGCCCAGTATGTACACTGTGTGTTATACAAGAGCTTTGCACTGCAAGTTTCTCTTGGTCAAATACAAAAAAGATGACAGTAGAGAGAGACTTTTCTAAAGCATGTTATGTGTAGTTAGAGAGAAATCAGATTCAACCCCCTGTTTTCAATTAAGATAACAGCTCAGACTAATACGATTACAGCATTGTTTTATTTTTTGTCCCTGTATAGATAAGAAGCTCCAGAAATAAATTAAGGCTATTTACTATTTGGTGGGGGTTGCTGTGCTGGGAACAGCAGCGGAGATAACAGAATAAAACAATCAAACAAACAAAAAAAGCAATGTTATAATATTACAGTTACACTATTCTGGTAGCTTTACAAATCCCCCCACCCCTCTCTCCTTCTCTGTTAATCCCCTGGGGACTTGTGCTGGAGTGAGTGACAGGTCCCATGCATTTCCTCAAGTTCATGCCTTCCAGGGATTTGTTCTCACAAATCTGATGTAACTCATTCATAAAATCAAAGGAGGTCACGTGAAGCCACAGTGTAAGGCCTAAAATATATTATGGGAGGAAGAAGGAGGGGGACTGAGGGCGGGCGGACGGCAGGCAGGCTCCAGTTCCACAGCATGGCTTGACCTGGGGTAACCTTTAAAATGTGATTATTCACACATGGAGAGAGGGATTTCCTTGAAGGAGGTTTACCGTGGTGAAAACATACTTTCCGCCAAATAACCTGACAAAGCAGGATGAATAAAAGATGACTCGCCAAAAACAAGACAGGGAAGGATCTTATTACTCGTAAGCAATAACTGAACACACATCACAAGAGCAGTGAGTGCAGCGATGGGGCTGCAAGAGATGCTTACAATCTGGCTGTGGGCTAAACTCCATGTGAGCTTATTTGACAGTTTTGACAAGTTGCTGTTCAAAATTGCCAATGTATTTCCCTCTGCTCGCAAGCTTTTACTCCATTTTTTTTATTGGCACAATTGGATTTGACAGCCATTTTCACTAGTGGCACAGAAACATCATTGTACAGAAAATGTGAGAGCATAACAATTTGACAAGCTATAAAACACAATTACAGTACAGTTTTATGGAGAGTCTACATGGTGCTTAAAAGGCAAGCACATGGCTTTAGCTCTTAATTATAAATTGTAGCGGAATTTACTGTGCTATATAAGAACTGTTCATTAATAAATAAATACTGTACCATACAAACTAATTCAACACACATTCAGCTCTCATATGACCAACACTCAAACTTCGCGCTGTTAAGAGTTTTAACAATGTTGCAAAAACAGCAGGAATGGCCAACCTGTGGCCCTCTAGCTGTTATGAAACTACAAGTCCCAGCATGCTTTATTTGCTGATCGCTGTGAGGATATTCAAATTAGATGTGCATTACATACTGAGATCTACAGATGTGTCCTCATACATCTAACCTCAATACATCATGTAGCGTGTGATGCCTGGCGCGACTGAGCCGGCAGGTCCTGTGCAGCTCTGCTAGCGTTGGGCGTCTTTTCTTGCCGAAAATGCTTTTTAGTCGCAATGCGATGCAACTACGATGCATCAGGAGACTGTGCTGATTAATTTGATATGCAACACTTGTATATGTGTGTCGCCGAGTCTGTATACGGAACAGAACAGACCAGAATAGTGCCCCCTAACAATGCATTTGTGAGAGGTGTTGGTAACCAGCCAAAGGAAGTCTCTTCTATCATGTGTACTTTATATACGCAAATATAGGGAATATATAGGGGGGTTCCAATTAGCCACGAGAACGCAGTTTCACGATAAAATCAGGGCTTTTTATCACATTTTCGATAACTCAGTATCCAATTAGCTGTGTAAAGTTATTGTCGAAAAGTCTTCATAGGGTTTATAGCAAATTTCTCTTCACCATCTCTAAACAGGTAATACAGTAAGTAGTGCAAAATCCCTATTTAAGCTAAAAATATGGGGATTTGGTGAAGAACCCCTGGTACACTCCCTTAAATCACTAATTGGGCACTAACATGTTTTTAATTATTTTTATTTGGCCAACAATGACATGTAATTTTTGGGGTTAAAAATGAAAAGTGATAGAAATTGGGGTACAAGGTAAGGGGACAGGTATATTGGGGTGCTTTATGAGT